>NC_056733.1:1054829011-1055077187 GCF_019279795.1 Protopterus annectens
GTTTTGTTTGGCTATTTGGGTATAGGCTTTAGTATTTAAACTGTCTATGTTAGGCTAACATTGTGATCTGATGAAGCTATTTTATAGCGAAAGCGCTTATCCATTGTTTTATTAATAAAAGTATCTGGTTTTGAATATAAGATTTGACCCTTGCTTTTGCTCTTTTGCTCTTGTGCTACATTTTTTATTATATACTTACTGGTTGTTTCCACAAGAGCATTTACCAGTGAGAGCAGTATTTTGGACTTTTGGAATTGTCATGATATTGTTAAGCACATTATCAACAATTCTCTATACAAACATTGTTACTTACTCTGGTTTTAATAAAGTGAAGTTTGGTATTTTGAAGTTATCCTTCAGAATGAACAGTGAGGCCCTTAGGAAACTCAATTTGAAAGCAGAGTTGTTTTGGCAGCTCAAGTTAAATGCTTCAGTACATCCTGGTCTCAACGAACATATACCGATCTAGCCTGTTTTAAAACTCAGAGCGATCAAACCATAAAAAGCTTTTCACTTTTTAATAAATATGTTTTTCATTTGTTCTAGTTTTTTATCTCATTTGGTAGTAATATATTATGGTATATTTTCTCTTGATTGGGCAGAATTGTCATGACATTACTTTATTTTCTTATTTCTTTTTTAAAATAAATACAGTGTTGTCATCATTTTATGTATATAATATTTTTGTACAGAATGTGTTTTTTCTAAGGATGGTTTTAACACCTTTAGTGTTTTTTTATATCAGTTACAAAGGTTTAATTAATGTACTTAAACTTGCGGTACACTGTGTTTGACTGGATCTGGTGACGTCCCGTTCTAGGGGTTCCTATTACAAGACCAAAGATGCATTCTTTCAAATGCATCTTGGTCGAACTGAAATGACTGAAAAGGCAAGATATCAAAGTGGCTTTTAAGTGAATTCTTTCCCTGGGAAAGAATTTGCTTGGCCGCTTTGTTACTTTGCCATTTTTGGCACTGTAGTGCGATCTCGGAGTTGATATATTTAAGTAGGGGGATGTGGGGGGTGAAGGCCCCCACTTAATGTAATGTTTAAAGTGTTTTTTTTTTGAGGGAACAGCGATTTTTTTCCCTTGGAAAAAAATCGCTGTTCTGACAGTTCGACATTGTAAGCTTTTACTTACATAGGGTCAATTAATCACTGTTCACTTTTTTAAGCATTTGGTGATGTAATATAGACCCCATTCTAGAGATGAAGGTGCTTAACCAGTTTTGATTTTTTCATTATGTGGTCCTGGAACAAATACAGCTGCATGAATTCTTTACTGTGGATATATATTTATGCATTTAATGGAGCGGTAAAATATTTATTGGAGCTGTGAACTATCTCCTGTCACCCCTCACACTACGTGAGCTTTTTGTTTTTGGTTATTAAGTCTTTGGCTGCACGTTCAGACACAGTGTTTCTAGAACCTTAGTTCTGAAGAAATGTAGTTGTTGAAGGAAATAATTAGTAATAGATGTGTTAGAATTGTGAAACCTGATAAAGGTGGGGCCTGGTGATCATGGACGTCAACGATTATATTAACAAAATGTTTGTTTTATTGTACACTGACACTTATGAAGAGGTGTCAATTAATGAAAAGACATAGCATATCAAATTATTGATGTTTTGTTGGACAATTTAGTGTACAATGACAAAATTATCTTAGCTGATTGTGATTTTCTGAAAGTGTCCCATCCCAGGACCCCAACCATTTTCTGCATTCCCAAGATGCATAAAACCATATATGAACCCCCACTGAGACCCATTGTAAATGACAAGGCATTCAAGATCTTCCCCCTGGCTAAGTTCTTTGATTTACATGCCAAAGAGGTGCTAGGTAACACAGATACCTATATAAGGATTCCTGGGACTTTTTATCTAGAGTATTTAACGATCTTTATTCTGACAATTTGTTGTTTATCACTATAGATGTCCAGGACTTATTCTCAGCTATACCCCATGAAGAAGGCCTTGAAATGTTCTTTGATTTTTTTTATGTTCAAACTCAGGTTTTGATCATACCAAGAGTCTCACTGTTAGAACACTTATGGAGGCCATCCTCGAAAACAATTTTATAGTATTTGAAAATCAGCTCTTTAGGCAGAAGAAAGGAATACAATGGGAGATGCATTTGCCCCTGTTTTTGCCAACGCAGTTCAAGCACAATGGGAAAACAACGTGGTCTTTAATTTTGAATTTGTCAACAACTGGCCCCTATATGGGCAGTTTTTAGATGACATCATTATTTTTGGGACCGAAACTAGGGAGAGACTAGACTAGTTTTTCCAGTTTTTAAAATCTAGCACACATTTTTTTGAAATTTACAGTGGAGGTACAGGAAGATCGGGTAAATTATCTGGATGCTTCTATAACCAAAGATAAAACCCAGAAGAAATCTGAGTCCACCTTGTTTAGCAAACCTACATACTTGAATCCCCTACTCCATTTCAGTAGCTGTTGCAAGGAAAAGACAAGAGGAACATTTTTTCACTCTGGTGGGGGCTACAAACAGTAGACTTGAGACCAAAAGGGACTGTGGGATAGCATCCCAGCATAACATAGGTTATTTTCAGAAAGCCTTAGTATTACCATATAATTTACACTTTCAAGGTATTTAGGATATCATCAGTAACAACTGGAACATTTCTGGGTTGGACTCAGGCAACCTAAAAAGGTGGGGGCCAAACCAGTCATTGTTTACAAGAAGCACTTTTGTTTTAAAACCTTTCTAGAAAGAACATGAGCTGATAACCCCGTGGAGGGGATGGCTAAATGTGGCCAGTGCCCTCAATGTAGATATATTTTGGGGGCAGCTGAGGTATCCATTCAAAACTTGGGGGTTATTAAACTAACACATAGATATTACTGCCATAGTAGGGGGATTGTGTATGTTGTCAAATGCCAAGAATGTGTATGTTTTTATATTAGTAAGACCAACAGGGTATTTAGGAAAAGAATATATCATCATCAGTATGACATCCAAAGGGGGTGATGACAGAAATGTATTACCTAAACACATTGAAAACTATCCTTCTCACGATTTTAAATTTATTGCAATCGACAAGGTTGATCTTGGTCCCAGGGGTGGGCCATCCTACATTTACACTGAATACAAGGAACTGAGATGGCAGTTGAGATGTAATGCCAGTTTTCTTCCAGACCTCGAAGAAACTTCTATAAGCAGCATGTTGAAATTAAAGGCTGAGTTTGCTTTATAGTAATTGAGTGGACACAGTTATACTTCTTCTTATATAACCTTCATTAGGGTATGACTACTCCAAGTTCACTTTTAGCAGTGTATTTTATATTATATGAATATTGATTAATGCCGATATGATTTTTTTTTATTTTACTTCTGTTTTAAGCTTGTTTTCAAAGTATGATATAAATTTGATCTTAGGAATCAGCTGTAGATGGACTTTTTTGCAATTGCCAGTGTTTTTTTAAATACACTAATTATTAATTAGCCTGGTCATGTGGTTTTAACTTGTTCCTATATAAAGGATTGGATTGTGTCTTTTGGTTATCCTGATGAAGGCTTTGTTTAGCACTGACGAAAGTGCTCAATTTTTTTGTAATAAATAAGGTGCTACAGTCAATGGGTTCGTCCGTTTTTTTTTTATTATTCTTCATTTTTTCCTTGTGTGGTCTTGGAATAAATACAGCTGGTTGAATTCTTTATTGTGGATATATATTTATGCATTTAATGGAGCTGGAAAATATTTATTGGAGTTGTGGACTATTTCTTGTCACCCTTAACACTACGTGAGCCTTTCATTTTTAGTTATTCACTCTTCCTTGGCTGCACGTTCACACATGGTGTTTCCCAGTTTTCACACTTACATATTTATAAATATGTAATTTCAGGATCTAATTACACATGTGCATAAGTACTTTATTTCCATTCTTCAATTAACCATACTTTTACTTTCCACAAATCAAACTATGAAACTCTTATTAATACCACCCTCTTTTCCTTTACAGTTTGTTCATATTATGGCGTTAGCAATATAGCCAGGTTCCTAATACTAGCTTAGGTCATATCATTAGCTGTCCATTTCACTGCTTCCGTTACAACTGCCATTTGCACCTTTTGAGTAACATATTAACTGCTAATCAGTCCTAGAGCAACAAGACTGGGTTGAGCATTAGTATATCCATCAGGGGACTGCATCATCCACTCTTCCTCCTGGGGTACACAACCTACCACCACCCCATATGAATCTAGTGGAAGCATCCTCTTCTCCTAATAGGTAGAACCCCCCCTTCAGTCTTGCTGCATTCATTTCTCCCTCATGTTAACCCACATTATGCAAGAATAGGGAAGGATATCAAAAGGGGATGCCAATTCCAGCCCAAGGACTCCATCAGGACACCAAGCTGCATCATAAGCCGCGGCCTGTTTTTCTCTCCCATTCTACATTAGTAGGCCTCTGTTTTTCCTTATACTGTCTATATTGTTACTTTATGAAGTAACTGTTGACAGCACTACTGCGGGATCATGTCCCATTCTACATTAGTAGGCCTCTGTTTTTCCTTATACTGTCTATATCATTACTTTATGAAGTAACTGTTGACAGCACTACTGCGGGATCATGTCCCATTCTACATTAGTAGGCCTCTGTTTTTCCTTATACTGTCTATATCGTTACTTTATGAAGTAACTGTTGACAGCACTACTGCGGGATCATGTCCCATTCTACATTAGTAGGCCTCTGTTTTTCCTTATACTGTCTATATCATTACTTTATGAAGTAACTGTTGACAGCACTACTGCGGGATCATGTCCCATTCTACATTAGTAGGCCTCTGTTTTTCCTTATACTGTCTATATCGTTACTTTATGAAGTAACTGTTGACAGCACTACTGCGGGATCATGTCCCATTCTACATTAGTAGGCCTCTGTTTTTCCTTATACTGTCTATATCGTTACTTTATGAAGTAACTGTTGACAGCACTACCGCGGGATCATGTCCCATTCTACATTAGTAGGCCTCTGTTTTTCCTTATACTGTCTATATCGTTACTTTATGAAGTAACTGTTGACAGCACTACTGCGGGATCATGTCCCATTCTACATTAGTAGGCCTCTGTTTTTCCTTATACTGTCTATATCGTTACTTTATGAAGTAACTGTTGGCAGCACTACTGCGGGATCATGTCCCATTCTACATTAGTAGGCCTTTGTTTTTCCTTAGACTGTCTATATCGTTACTTTATGAAGTAATTGTTGACAGCACTACTGCGGAATCATGTCCCATTCTACATTAGTAGGCCTCTGTTTTTCCTTATACTGTCTATATCGTTACTTTATGAAGTAACTGTTGACAGCACTACTGCGGGATCATGTCCCATTCTACATTAGTAGGCCTCTGTTTTTCCTTATACTGTCTATATCGTTACTTTATGAAGTAACTGTTGACAGCACTACTGCGGCATCATGTCCCATTCTACATTAGTAGGCCTCTGTTTTTCCTTATACTGTCTATATCGTTACTTTATGAAGTAACTGTTGACAGCACTACTGCGGGATCATGTCCCATTCTACATTAGTAGGCCTCTGTTTTTCCTTATACTGTCTATATCGTTACTTTATGAAATAACTGTTGACAGCACTACTGCGAGATCATGTCCCATTCTACATTAGTAGGCCTCTGTTTTTCCTTATACTGTCTATATCGTTACTTTATGAAGTAACTGTTGACAGCACTACTGCGGGATCATGTCCCATTCTACATTAGTAGGCCTCTGTTTTTCCTTATACTGTCTATATCGTTACTTTATGAAGTAACTGTTGACAGCACTACTGCGGGATCATGCTGCTTTTCTCATTATCCTTTATATACATACTTTGTGGAAGGTCGCGCTACAGCAGGGAATGGGAAGTTTCCCTCCTAACTGCTGTGTGATTTTGGCGTTCATTTATAAAACTAACATGGAGTGTGAGGGTGCAGGGGGGTTGCCTCCATGTAAAAACATTTTTCCTTTTTTATTGTATTTTCATGATTTTTGGTTTTGATGTTAAATCATCAGTATTTCATGATTTACAGGATTAGTCTTTTGCAGATCTGTAGCTAATACATATCTACCACACACACACATACCTTCAGTTTGTGGACGACTAAATAAATCTAAGCCTACTTCTAAAAGACCCATCTGGCTTATGCCATGCCATATCCTTGTTTCCCAAATCACAATGAGTGAGGACCATTAAGCCCACAATCTCTGCTTCTCTACCTACTGTCTTATTAACATATCTTCCAGCATCCTTTATATGCTTATGACTAACTATGTATCTTCAAATCAACCTCAGTATTATCTCAGATCAGATAATCATAACTCCCAGGAACAAGGTCTTTTGATAATGTATGTTTTTTAACATAGTCAAGACCAGGCTCTCCTTACTGATGACTCTGAATCATTACCAGTTAGTTGCAGAAACCATACGTCCAGTCTTGGGGTCCCCTAAACAGATGCTTAACTACAGATTGCATCTGACTCAGCTCATCTCATCCAGTGTACTCAGAGCCACTCTCGTTTGAAATAGGGAAATGTCCAAACCAGACTAGGTGTATATAGAATAATCCAGGCCTTTGTTTTGGGTCAAAAAATATATGAATGTCCTACCAGCCATGCTCATTTTCTTTTTTGTTTCTGGCATCTACCCCACTATTTACTCACTTTCTTTTTGTTGTTTTTTATTAGATTCATATTTAAGTACTGGACTATCTTTCCTTGTGGACAGTTTTTAAGTCTAGCCAATTTTCCTTAGTGAGAATCAAACCCTGTACTTTATGTTTGTGAGGTAAACACCAGAACTATTATACCAACCCCTGGTATGGCTGGTAGGACATCATATTATTATTATTATTATTATTATTATTATTATTATTATTATTATTATTATTATTATTACTATTATTATTGTCATTATCATTGTCATCTTCATCATCATCATTTTGTTTTTTCTTATATTACTTTTGGAAAGGACTGAATCCATCTACCTCTCTGCTTAATTAACTTCCATTAAAACACCCTCTTTCACTAAATGTCTCATGACCATTGCTTAAGCTGCTGGCCGAGAAATGGGAGGGGTTAATACCAAAATGGTTAAAAGCTTTACTCATTAAAACCTCAAACCTATGTACCTGAAGTACCATCTCAGACTAAACCATTCATACCAGATTAGCATGACTCAATCCATTAAACAACAGATGCAGAGCTCCTGCCCACCTGATGGGGCAGACCTAGCCTGTGTCCACCTTTTCTAACATTATATATTGACCCTTCATAAACTGGTTGGTCTTAAACTCTCCTTAACTACAACAGCATTCAGTCATAAGAAATTATTACATCACCCCTAAAAAGTGTCTTAACTGCCTTCAGTATGGAACCATCCAAAATTCCCCTATCCAGAATGCTCTGTATGACTGATAAAGACTGCCAGAGTCACAGTTCTCTCATAATCCTTACAGATACTATGAAAGTCTTTCAACAACAACAACAATTCATGTCCAAGATGCTGTCATTGATCCCTTTTCCTTGTCTGTATTAATCTCTTTCCATTTGGCATCCTGGCCACTGCCCAACATTTGGTATAGTCTGTGGAACCCTGAGCTTAGACTATAAAACCATGGGTTTCCAAATGGACATTAATGGTTTTATATTACCTACAAGCCATCCTAAAGTTAAATAATTCAGCAGAAGCCTCAAGGCTGGAGTTTCAATTTTTCAATGGCAATGACCACCCAAAGTATCAGACAGTGATTATGTAGAATATTGCACTTTTCACAACTTCAGGTCCAGAATAACAAGTATCATTGTTTCACAAGATTTAGTGTTTTCTACAATGAAGGCTTTCAAATACTGGCCAAGGCTTTTGCACCCCCCATAGTGCCTTTTTTAGGCAAGGCTCAAAAGACAAACCCACCACCGTAAATAGCACAAGTAACCAAAAACTGAGGGTAATGCTACTCAACGCCAGAAGTCTAAACCTCAAAATGCATGCACTCAAGGCACTCCTCAGTATGGAGAACATCAATATCTGTGCAGTAACAGAAACCTGGTTTAAGGCTCCAGAGAGCACCCCTGCACTACCAGGCTATAACTCATACCATACTTTTCGGCCACAGAACCCGGACCGAAACACAAAAGGTGGGGGTGTATCCATATTCATCAAGGATACCCACACCTCCAAGTTAGTGGCACAGCACAATGCCTCGGAGATCATCCATGTGCAAGTAACAACAGACAAAATTGCAATTCAAATTGTAGCTTGCTACAGATCACCCACCATGACCCAGGACCCCCATTCCATGTTTCTGGAGACACTGGAAAATATGAAGGCCCTACCAAATGCAGTAATATTGGGTGATTTCAATTACCCAAACATTAACTGGGAGAACTACTCAAGTACTAACTCCCTTGCCCAGTGCTTTCTAGAATTTATAAACTCAAACGTCCTGGATCAACTGGTCAACACCCCCACCAGAGGTGACAACATATTGGACCTGGTTATCACCAACATGGGCGATCGGTGTTCTACACTGGAGGTCAACCCCTCGCTATTTAGATCAGACCATAGACTAATTGCTCTGGATATCCACATTCCATCCCCACCCCCAATCAAGGACACCACAGTGAAAACGTTTTCAAAAGCAAACTTCACATTACTTAAGACCGAGGTGGAAAGGTTCATAGTCCCCATGCTAAAGGACAACACTGTCCAAGCTGCTGAATCCCTTACAAAGGCACTCTATGAGCACCTGCAAGAATGCATGGATCATGCTATCCCAAGCAAAACCAAGACTCACTCCTCCAAGAAAAGGAAATCAGTCTGGTGGACCCCTGCCATAAACATGCTATACAATAGAAGGAGGAAACTAGTACAGAAAAGAGTAAAATCCCAAGAAGGAAAGACATCCCTGATCAGTATCAGCAAGAAACTATGATCTCTCATAAAATCATCTAAGGCTAGCTTCAAAAGAAACATTGCCAAGAACTCCAAAGCTAACCACAAAGCATTCTTTAGCTATGTCAAGAACCTAAGTGGAAACTCTCAGATCTGCTCTGAGTTAATGCAGAATGGCACAATATACACTGAGCCAACTGATATTGCCAACATTCTGGCAGACAGGTTTAGTGCAAACGTCACACCCCTCTCACCCCCTAAAGGGTCCATAACCATACCAGAAGAATGTAGAGCCCTGGCAATCACTGACACACAGGTTAAAACAGCCCTATCCAAAGCCAAAAATACAGCTTCAATGGGACCGGACAGTGTCCCAGGCTGTGTCTTACATGAGCTCCAAAATTAACTAACCCCTCACCTAAACACACTGTTCAAACTCAGCCTCTCTACAGGCTAGGTACCCATAGAGTGGCACACAACTACAGTTATCCCGCTCCACAAAGGTGGAGCCACAACGGACCCTGGGAACTATCGCCCTATAAGCCTGACTAGCCTGGTCTGCAAAGCTATGGAGCGCATCATTATGAAACTTGTTAACAGAGACATTGGGAATCTCCAAACATTGGACCCTACCCAATTTGGCTTTGTTAAGGGCAGATAATGCCTCCTAAACCTGGTGGACTTCTTTGAGACAGTTACCAAGGCTTTAGATTAGGGAAAGGAGGTCCACACAGCCTACCTAGACCTCACAAAGGCTTTTGACACCATTCCCCATTCTGGTATTATAGACAAGCTCACCAGCCTGAACATAAACCCCTATGTCATGAGGTGGGTTGCCAATTGGCTCATGGATAAAACCCACACGGTGAGAGTTGCAGGCTCTAGGTCTGACTCTAAACCGGTTACATGTGGCATCCCCCAGGGCTCAGTCCTGGGACCCCTCCTGTCAGTATATACTTCTCAGAAGTACAGGCAAGCACAGGAGGACTATGCCTGACCAAGTTCACAGATGACTGCAAACTGGGGGCCATAACTGACTCTGGCTGGCACAGGCATCCTCCAGAAGGTTTTCACTGAGACGGATACCTGGTGTCAAAATCATGGCCTCAAGCTAAATGCTAAAAAGTGCATAGTCATCCCCTTTGGAAAAAACAAAGTACCCATGAACTACCACATATGTGGTAGTCCCCTAAATACAGAAAATGTAATAAGGGATCTGGGGACCCAAGTAGGTAGTAATCTCTCCTTTGATAATAATATTGCCAAGGTGGTTAGAAAATCCTTCTATGTGGCCCACCTAATCACAAAAGGGTTTGCATCTAGAACAGAAGAGATTATTGTGCCCCACTATGCATCACTCATCAGACCCATCATAGAGTACAACACCCCATTTGGGATGTACTTTACAAGACACCTGCAATAGCTGGAAAGACCACAGACATATCTCACCAAGAGGATTACTGGCCTCAAACAGAAGCCCTATGCAGCCTGACTGAAGAAACTCCAGCTGTACTCAGTTGCATACAGCTTAATTAGAGGTGATCTCAGCCTGACATACAAGGCCATGTCCAACACAGAATTGATGGACATGCTCCACCTAAAAAAAAAAACACATCCCCAAGAGCCACATGCTCAAGGGATCTAAACCTCACCACAGTGATAAATAGGACCTGCTGGAGGGATAGATTCCTGTCCCAGAGACTCCCCATGGTTTGGAACAGGATTCCAATCTACATTAGGCAGAACCCCTCACTAACACTCTTCAAGAGGAACCTTGACGAGTGGATGGGAAACAGAAAATTTACCCCGGGGATCACTGCAGTGGCTCTGCTGGACAGAGGCACAGGGAACTAATGGCTTTGCTGGACAGAGGCACAGGGAACTAATCTAAGGGGGCGGCGAAAGCCAACACATTCTGGCTAGGCTTATAGATGGCCTCGGACAGATAACCTAGTACTTACCTATGAACCTATGAACCTATGAACCTAAGTGATGTTGGAGGTACTTTGAGTCCCAGGGGCTTCCGTATTAAAAGAAGTGAATACAGTGGCTTTTTTAACAGAGAAGGTGATATATAGTTTTATTAGCTCTATTTATAACCCCCTTCCACAAAAAACTATTTTTATTAAGACAAATAGATGTGTTCAAAGGAAATGCATCCTCCCTTGCAAACGGAATTAATGAAAAAGCTCACCAGAATCTGATAGAAATGTTACAGCAGTAATCATAACATCATAGTATCACAGTATCATGTAGAATACTAGGCTATAGACCCAATGGGGCTTTTTTAAGTCTAGCCATGCTTCCCAGTAAAATGTGATGGGTTTTGTTTCCTATATATACTCTTGGGTATGAGTAGGCGAGCATTTACAAGCTTCGTCCAACAGAGTCATAGGTGGCAGACCAGGGATATATTTATGGTTCTCCAGCCACTGATCCAAGTTTTGCTTAAATAAGTGCAGGGATGAGCTCTGCTTCACATGGATGGGAAGCCTGTTTCAGAGAAGGGGAACCTCTGAGACATACACCTGTCCCTCCAGCATGTCCTCTTTATGTTGCAGGCAAGGTTTTGGTCCCTGGATTAACTGTTCCTGATGTTATTTGTTTTACAGCTGTGCAATGGTTCATTATGGCTGGATTGAATGATGCTTTGTATACAAGACATAGGTCACCTCTCAGCTGCCTGTAAGAGACCAGATGTAAGGAAAAGGCTTTGAGGAGGTTCACATAAGACTTGTTTTTCACACTATTTATTCTTTTTCTGAGGAATCTCTGAGGACAATTCAGTTGTTGCTTATGCCTGGCCAGATGCATACCAAAGGGGACATTGTACTTAATGAGTTGTCTTATGGGAGCAGAGTACAATGGAATGATTACATGCTTGGATATAGATGCCATAGTGCTGCTTGTACGTTATGCAACATAGAATGATCTCCTCACTGCAGTAGACACATAATGGTCAAATGCCAAATCACTGTCTATGTGCATTCAAAAATCCATGAATACAAAGTCTACTGTTAGGGGTGTATTGTCAATGTAGTAGTTTGTTGAAGTGGCCTTCTTTCCAAAAGACACTATGATGTACTTGTTGGCATTGAGTTTTAGACCATTACTCTGGCACTAGTTATTAGTCAGAAAATAGGCATCTTGTACAGGCACAAACACTTCCTCACCTGTGCAGCAAGACTATCCCTTGCCTCTTCCTTCCTGCTTCCATCCTTTCTCTATAGTGCACCTCTCCTTACTAATATACAGTCCTCTCTTAAATCCAAACTGATCTCATGCTACAATAAAATCGCAAAATTTGTAACCAGCACCAAACACTCCTCTCACCACTGTGCATCACACCAACATCTAAACTGGCTAGAACTTCCCCAGCAGCTAACATACATGCAACTAACCACAGCTCATAAGCTAATCTATAAGCCTTCTAGCTGTCCTGCTCTCTCCTCTCATCTCACCATGTATCACCCAAATAAACCTTTTCAATTAGTCAATCAGGTGCTCCTTAATGTAGCAAAACCTAATCTTTCCACCAGTCCAATGCATTACCCATATACTATAGCAAAACTATGGAATGTTCTCTCTCTCTCTCTCTCCTTCAATTAGGTCTACTAGCAACACTGAAAAGCTTTAAGGCTTCGCTGAAACAACACCTGTTCTCCCATTGGCTAAGTACATCTACCAGCACTGACTATAAAAAAAAAAAAAACAATATTCCTAACCTTCCTACTTTTCATCCCCATCTCACTCATGGCTCAGACTCCTCATATATACATTCAGTGCTTTTAACTTACTAAGTCCAACATGTGCCACCCAGCTACACATAATCTACTATATCAGTTACCTCCCATATCTTCTGTTCATTCTTGATGCCTATATAGCAGTAGCTCTAAGGCTATATCTTACTTTCAGAATCTTTAATCTGCTGTCTCCATCTTTCCCTCTCTGCTGCAAAACTACAATACTGTATTGTTCACACATTTCCCTCCCTACTGTAAAACTACAATACTGTATTGTTCACACATTTCCCTCTCTACTGCAAAACTGCAATACTGTATTGTTCACACATTTGCTATTATCCCATGTCATCAGTTGTATTTTTGTTTGACTTCCATAATTAATACTAGTTATACAGATGTTAGATTCTATCTATTTTATTGTATTTCTATATTTTGATTTGGTAGCTTTATCTTGTTTGTTTTTGGAGCTTTTCTCCCCTGGCCTCTACTGAATCTAAATCTATGGTATTGATAAATGGTCAATTATACAATTGGTGAAATGGGAGTGTAATGAAGAATGAATTAGTAGAAGGTTATGATTTGGTGAGCAGTAGAGGTAGGTAGACTCTGGGTAGGATAAGTGTAATTGATGTGGGGGTGGTTGGGAATGGGGGTAGGGGAGTCTAATGAGCCAGAGCAAACCAAGAATGAACAGAGCAGGCAGAACCAGGAGTAGCAGATTGCTATGCTTAAAAAAAACTATCATTGGAACTTACACTTAAGTTTATCAGTGAGTAGTAAAGTGTTTAGAGTGGAGAGACTAGGTGAGTAAAGACAAATGTTGACAATGTGTGGAATGAGCCCTTGGTTTAGAAAAGAGGAGACAGGCAGGAAACTTTTAGCCTTTAAGACACTTTCCTGATGTTAGTTAGGTGCCAAAATGATAAAGAGACTAAGGAGAGAGTGATGCATATTCAGTGGGGGTAGAAGAAAGATGAAGGGGAGGGATTAGTGAGACAAGAAATCCATGTGCACACCACAGCCTAGTTTAATTTTAAAAAAGACAAAAAAAATTATTTTAACGCCAGGTGAGGAAGAAGCAATTGGGACACATACATATAGCTTGTGATGGTGTTGTTTTTTCCTTCCTCCCTTCCTTGGCTGGAGATCAACAGTCCTTGTATCAGTTTTAGGGCCAGTAGATAGAATTTCAGCCAGGTGTGTTCGTGGGCAGGGGGATGGAGGTCACTTTTCTGTGTAGGCAACTACTGTAAAGTAAAACAGAGATGTAATAACAATAAGATAGCAAGCTTAGGGTGGTAAAAAGAATCTCTAGAAGAGAGAAAGCAATTAATGAAGGGGTAGTGAATATTAGGGGTGAGCATGAAGAGTGAAATAGAAGGCAGAGAATTGAGAGAGAGAGAAAGAGTGAATGTTATGGGCTGAAAGGTGAGAGAGAGAAAAAAGGTAGAAGGCCCAGAGAGAGGACTCCCAGGTTTGCAAGGAGCAGTATAAAGGGAAGAGAAGACTACAGGGGTATGAGAAGCTAGAAAGGAGAGTAGCTTAGTTTACATCAGAGATTTGGAGAAAGGGGCCTTTAAGTAGGCAGTGGGGGGGGGGAGAAAACACACACAGGCAGTAGTAGAATGGTCAAGGAAAACAAGCGTTTTCTCTAAAATTTGGAGTAGACAAAAGAAAGAGACTGCAGAACATAGTAAGGCCAAGGGACACTAGCGTATATTCAAGCTAGAGTAAGCAGAAGGAAGAGAGAATATAGTTGCCAGTACCCGAATACTAAATGCAGAAATTCTACAATATAAATAGATTATACCTTCCAACTGTACAGCAAAACATTTAACAAGCAAGCAGCAGGTAAAGCACAGATTTGGAGAAAGAGGCCTTTAAGTAGGCACTGGGAGGGGAGAAAGCACATAGGTAACAGCAGAATGGTCAAGGGAAGCAAGCATTTACCCTAAAGGTTGGAGAAGGCAAAAGAAAGAGAATAGAGAACATAGTAAGGTCAAGGGACACTAATGTTTAATAAAGCTGTAATAAGCAGAAGGAAGAGCGAATGCATTTGCTAGTACCCACACACTAGAAACATACATAGAAATTCTACAGTATAAACAGATTACACCTTTCAGTTGTATAACATAACAGTAAACAAGCAAGCAGCAGTTAATAAAACAGACAATATTTCAGCATTTTTCAGCAGTTAATGCCAAACAGACTGTATCAATAAGTAAAACATCTCATCAGGAGTACAGTAAACCACTGAGCATATAATAAATAATTGTAATAATTGTACAAGCAACGTGTCAGTTTAAATTATCTAAGTATGGTGTAGTTATAGCAGATGGAGTAATCTGAGTTATTATGCCAAATGTTTATGCCGAGGGTTGTCTAGTGATATGTGTTACTTCAATGATATATAAGGGTAATGGACAGGTATGTACTGGGTGACAGCGAAGGGTGTCATGCAGTGGAGTGCTACCCATACAGTCCTGACTGTTAATCTCCAGATCATTGCAGGTATGTTGTATGGTTACTTGTGCATTGGTAACAAATGTCTGTTATGTATATACAGTGTGCAAGGTGTTAGCATTGCTGCCTCACAGCAAGAAGTTCTACGGTTCGATCCTTGGCTGGGGTGCCTTCTGTGCGGAGTCTGCATGTCCTACCTGTGGTCACATGGGTTTTCTCCGGGTGCTCTGGTTTCCTCCCACATCCCAAAGATATGCTGTAGGTGATTGGACACTCTAAATTAGCCCTAGGCGTCAGTGCATGCATGTGTGTGCCTTCTATGGAAGGTTGGGTGCTGGGCTGGCAACTCGACACTGTAAAACTCCACTGCCAATCATGAGCAGACAGGTGATTCTTTGTGGCGACCCCTAACTGGTAAAAAGCAGAAAGAAGAAGAAGAAGGTATACAGTGTGCAAGGTAATTATAAGGTAAACATGCAAACAATATACACTGGACTCATTAATACCAGCCTGCAAATAAGTCCGTAATTGTACCAGTTCAATAGCATGCACTTGGAAGGAAAGCACAGGAGATTCCCACACTCAGTTACTTGCAGCAGTACATCAGTTGCATTACTATGGACTCCTCATTTCAGGGATACAATAATACAATAAAACATATGATTCTCAGAGGCCACTTACATTATTTCAATCTAGACAACATTAAAATTGTGAGATGGTGCTTTTAGGACAGTGTTGAAAATGGAGAGCAAGAAAATGTTATGACACTGGTGGAGTCATTAAGGAATACACAGGATGGTGGTGGGAGGGTACCATATCTATCCACTCTTTCACCAGGTAAGATTGTATATGGTCATAGGTTCATAGTAAATTACTAGACTGATTTCTTAAGAGCTCTTACAAGCCTAGCCAGTACAATCCAATTTTACCCAATATGTGGCGCCTAGGGGCAAGAAGATGGCATAGGTTTGTGCATATGCCTTGAATATTTTACAGATTGCACCACTCCATAAGGGACATAGGCACTGCCCTAGGTGTGAGTTTGTGATTCCACAGCCATTCATCCAAACTGCATTTGAAAAGGGCTAGGGAAGGGTTCTGCTTAATGTGAATAGGAAGCCTGTTCTAAAGAAGGGGTAATCTCTGTGACACATATATATCTATCCAACATGTTTTAGATCCCTTGGTTTAGATCCCTAGATAGGGTTACTATTGTGCTTTTTATCTTACAGATGTGTAGCAGCTCCATCATAGCTGGATTTGGGAGTGCATTGTAGGTTAGGCATAGGTCACCCCTTAATAGTCTGAAGGAGACAGAGTGAAGGGATAGGGCTTTTAGTCTATCCACATAACACCCTGTATTTTCTTTGTGAGGAACCTCTAGGATTGCTCCAGCTGTTGTAAGTGTTTAGTCAAGTACATGCCAAATGGCTCACTGTATTGGTCTAATGAGGGCTGAGTACAGTGAGACAATAACTTCCTTGGAACTGGATGATCTATCTGTACTTATAAGCTGTGCTACATAAAACTATCTCCTCACCAATGTGGACACAAGGCAGTCAAAGGTCAGGTACTATCTGTGTACCTAGATCTCTCCCCTCTGAGTCTACTCTTAGGGGTGTGCTATTAATATTGTAATTTGCAGGGATCCTTGGCTTCTCAAAGGGTATGATAATGCATTTTTTCACATTTAATTTTATACAGTGGTTCTGGCACTAATCATTTGTCTGACTTACACCCTTCAGAAGGATATCTACATCTTTGGAGATTCAATGATTGCACCCAGCTTGCAGTTGTCAGCAAACTTTGTCATCCAGAGGCCTTCCACATTAGCCTTTACTTCAGAGAAGTATACTCTAAACAGGTGTGGTCCCAGCACTGAGCCCTGTGCCACACCACTAGCAACTGGCCTCTTTGCTGGATCTGGATTCACCCACTTTAACCACTTGTGTCTTGTCTATGAGCCAATTGGCTATCCATCTGGTGACATAGAGATTTATGCCCAATTTTGTGAGTTTATTTATGATACCTGAGTGTGGGATTGTTTCAGATGCCTTAGCCAGATCAATGTAAGCAGTATACACTGTTTTACCCTCATCCATGGCCCTAGTGACTTTTTCAAAGAAGGTCATCAGATTTATTAGGCATGGCCTGCCTTTGACAAAGCTGAATTGGGATGGGTCCAGTGTTCAGAGGTTTCCTATATCATTATTTATCAGGTCCATGGTTATTCTTTCCATGAACGTACATATACTACTAGTCAAACTTATAAGTCTGTAATTACCTGGGCCAGTTGATAGTCCCCCTTTGTGCAGAGGGATGACTGTTGCTATCTTCCACTCTACTGGGACAAAACTAGTCTGGAGGCTGTGGTTAGAGATCCCAATGGGCCTGATAGGTCCTTAATCAAGTTGTTTAAGAGGCAACTGGTATACTGTTGGGCCATGTTTTACCTTTAGAAAATACAGCGGCAACCTTTTCTTTAGTGATAATTGGGGGGTGGAGGATATTTCTTGGGGTAGAACTGGGGTGATGGGCAGGTGAAATGTGAGCTGAATTTATCAGCCATCAGATTTCCTATATCTTCTGGCTGAGTATAGCTGATGCCATCCTCAAATAATTATTCACATTGTTGGATGTTGCTCTTAAGACTGCAGACATAACTGAAACATGTGTTATAGTTATCTTTAGCTTTCAGAGTCTTAACTAGTTCCTCATTTCACTTGTTTAGACTAATGAGAGACTTTCTGTTCTGTTATGCACATTCCCTCTTACTTCTTGACAGGATTTTATTTCTTTATGTTGTACCCCAACCAGAGACCCACCAAGGTGGCTTGTTTTTGCGGTTTCACCTGGGTTTATTTTGGTCTGGTACTGCCATTTCTATGTAGTTGTTTATATGGTCATGCACAGCTTTTGTGTATGCCTCTCCATAGGCTTCTTTGTCTTCTGCATTTGGAAGAGCTTGGAAACTAGCTATGCCATCACTTCATAGGGGGTACTTTGCCTTAGAAAAGTTCTTATAGTTTTTGGAGTTAGGTGGGGGTCCAGTTTTACCTTTATTTCAAGGGAGACTGTTTTGAGATCTGACCTTACCATTGAAGATGGAGGGGAGGGGTGCAGTGTTCACCCATATGTTTGAGTACCAGCTCTTGGATATTTGTATCCCTACTGGCGGTACAGACTGGCTGCTCCAGACCATTTGAATTTATTGTCAAGAAATCTTTAGGCCTGTGTGTTATTGTTTGTATATTCTTCCAAGTTAATGGGGGCAGTTAAAATAACCCACAAGAATGTTATTAGATGGGATGGTGAATGGTTCTAGTATCTTCAGGTATGATGTATGGGTTTTCTGGCTCATGCTGGGGGACCTTTATCTAGCAAGAATATGGTAATGGATTTTTCCCATGGTTAGTTGGACATGGAGTATCTCAAACATGTCATATTATTTGAGTAGCCTTGAGGTGTCCTTATCCTTTATGTAGATAGATAAACCTCCACCTTTTACTCTTTCATGTACAGTGGCTGATCAGAGCATATGAAAGGTGTTATAGCCATGCACAGCCAGAGTGCTTTCTGTGGCTTTGGACCATGTTTCAGTAATTACACAGACATCAGTATTTTCAAGGGTGATAAGCACTTCTAGGGAGTGCTGAGACTCATAGCACTGAACAGTAACACCTTTAACATTGCCTGAGTAGCTTTTGCTATGTTGGAAGGTTGATCTGTTTGGCAATGCTAAAAAAAAAGGCACTACACATGTGGATAATGTTTTGATCAATATCTGAAAGCCTAGTGGTGACAGATAAAGACCATCCTTGGCAAAGAAATGTGGCCTGTCAACCATGGCCTCTCAGGCTAAGTACTGGGCCCATTTAGAATGGCACCAGTAGCTAAATTAATTGTTAAAGTCAATCATTTTCTGCTGGTATTGTGGTATCATTCTTGCGCATGGTAGAATGCTGCTCAGTGCTAGGCTCATACCTGCCTGTGACACACATTCTGAGAGCTCAATCATGTCTCTCTTCATATAGTCCAAGGAGGTATGTATCAGGGCATTCACAG
The DNA here is from genome assembly GCF_019279795.1 of Protopterus annectens. Classification (NCBI taxonomy): domain Eukaryota; kingdom Metazoa; phylum Chordata; order Ceratodontiformes; family Protopteridae; genus Protopterus; species Protopterus annectens. Next base: position 1,054,848,199 of record NC_056733.1, read on the forward strand.
TCACATGGACTGTGACCGAGTCATCCTGGTACTTAGGGGTAGGTGACCTTAGTGCTTACATGATCTGGCAGATTCTGGCCCCAACAACTAACTGTAACCTTCATCTTATCCAGCTGGTAAGACGGACTTCAGTGAGCTCACAATGTAGTCTCCGATGACTAAAATATTGGGATGTGGGGTGTTTTGTTTTATGAGCTTGGTAGCTGAGACACAACAAGATGTGGCTTTATGTGTTGTGATGGGAATTGTCTTGTTTGTGTGTATGCAGAGTTTCTGAAGACTGTACCTGAGAGGCCTTTGAGGTTTGGTAAAGTTACATGTGAGTACCTCCTCATATGTGGGTTTATGTGTCTGGTCCTTTGTAGCTGTAGTGATTGATGTGTGTGTGTGTGTGTGTGTGTGTGTGTGTGTGTGTGTGTGTGTGTGTGTGTGTGTGTGTGTGTGTGTGTGTGTGTGTGTGTGCGTGTGTGTGTGTGTGTGTGTGTGTGTGTGTGTGTGTGTGTGTGTGTGTGTGTTCATGTGTGCGTCTGTCATTGACAAACTATTTGTTGCTTTTTTGTCTGTGTATGAGTCTGGCCTCCAGTATCAATGTGTAAGTACATCTCTCACATACTGTATTTGTCTGTCTCAGTAATAAGTGGTTGTCAGTGTGCAAAAGGCAATTGTTATATTGCCTTAGGATGCCCATGTCCACCAAGCTAGTTACAGACACAGCAGAAAAGTGCCTATTGATGGTTAGAGGTCTTAATGTGCACTTTGCAAGTGACAGGAGTGGCGGGTGTTTGTAATCGGATGAGGGGTGGGTGCTTACTTTAGTGTAATCTACAGCTAACCTAACCAGTGAAGCTGCCCAGCACCCAAACCAGATGCTGTTTGAGCAGCGATAGTCCTGGTGCTGTAATAATGTAATGTAGACCTAAATAGTCCTAACTAAATGTGTTTATGCTGCACTCCAAGCAAACACGCTGTCCTGTAAGTAATGTGGGACTGAGGTAAAGTTCTGAGGTAGTTTTTGTAGAGAAATTTCAATTTGTGGTGATTGTACATCTACAAGGCCCCACTGACCACTACTGCACAAAGAGCAGCTGTGTGCAAATGCAAGGCTTATATACAATCAGAAATGGAATGCAAACAGAGGAGAGGACCACTGGGAGGCAAATGCAAGGCTTATATACAATCAGAAATGGGACGCAAACAGAGGATAGGACACTGGGGTTCAAATGCAAGGCTTACATACAATCAGAAATGGGACACAAACAGAGGATAGGACACTGGGGAGGCAAATGCAAGTCTTATATACAATCAGAAATGGGACGCAAACAGAGGATAGGACACTGGGGGCAAATGCAAGGCTTATATACAATCAGAAATGGGATGCAAACAGAGGATAGGACACTGGGGGGGGCAAATGCAAGCCTTATATACAATCAGAAATGGGATGCAAACAGAGGATAGGACATGGGGGCAAATGCAAGGCTTGTATACAATCAGAAATGGGATGCAAACAGAGGAGAGGACCACTGGGAGGCAAATGCAAGGCTTATATACAATCAGAAATGGGACGCAAACAGAGGAGAGGACCACTGGGGGGGGGGCAAATGCAAGGCTTATATACAATCAGAAATGGTACGCAAACAGAGGATAGGACACTGGGGGGCAAATGCAAGGCTTACATACAATCAGAAATGGGACACAAACAGAGGATAGGACACTGGGGAGGCAAATGCAAGGCTTATATACAATGAGAAATGGGACGCAAACAGAGGATAGGACACTGGGGGGGGGCAAATGCAAGCCTTATATACGATCAGAAATGGGATGCAAACAGAGGATAGGACACGGTTGGCAAATGCAAGGCTTGTATACAATCAGAATGGGACGCAAACAGGGGATAGGACACTGGGAGGCAAATGCAAGGCTTATATAGAATCAGAAATGGGATACAAACAGAGGATAGGACACTGGGGAAGTAATTTAGGAATGTACAGGATGGTGACCATAGCTATCCACGTCTTCACAAGCTAACATTGTACTTATGCAAAGAATTTCAGAAATTTGGATAGCATAATGTTGTTTGACCATCATCATCATCATCAGCCCCCTTTTTCCCATTTTCTACATGGGTTGGGGTGTCGTGTTAACTGCTGCCATCTCTTTTCATTTAATGTTAAACTCCTGCCTTCTTTGACACTCATGCCTGACTATCACAGATCTTCTCACACAATATGTCCACCTCTTTGCTGGACGCACTTGTTTCCTCTTATCTTCTTCCTGTCTGTCACAAATCTTCTTTACCAGATTGTCATCTGTTTTCCTGCACCTGTGCCCAAACCACCATAATCTGTTCTCTGACTTTTTCTGCAACTGGAACTACTTTGGCTTCTGCTCTAATGTCTTTATTTCTTCATCTGTTCTGCAGTGTGCATCCTACAACCCATCTCAAGCACTTCATTTTCATCACCTCTAGCTTCATCATCTGCTCTGCTGTTACTACTCAGGTGTCTGTACTTTGCAGTAGTACTGGTCACAACACTGTTTCATACACCTTACTTTCCAGCTTCTTTGGCATTCTTCTGTCACACTACACCTGACATTCTATGCCAGTTGGCTACAGCCCCTCTGATTCTAGCTTTGACCTCTTCATTCAGATATCCCTTCTCCTCAACCACACTTCCCAGATACTTGCAGATGTTGACCTGTTTTACTGTCTTCCCCTTTTGTCTCAGTTTTCAGCTTTTTCGGATTTCCCCAATTTGCTGCCACTACCACTGTCTTATCTGTACCTAAATTCATCCCATGTGTCTTCAGGTTTGCATTTCATTCCCCCACCGTTTGTTGATGTTCTTGCTCAGAGTCTGACTGTAATGCCATATCACCTGCATACAACAACTTTGTTGAGCTGTCCCTTCTGACCTGTTTGCTAATGTAACCCATCACCAGTATGAACAGAGTGGTATCATAGCTGAACCTGATGCACACACCCACTCCCACCTGGTAACCCCTCTCTGAGACTGAACACTGTTTGTACTTGAGTCATTGGATCTTTGTACATAGCCTTCACTAATTCTACCAATGGTTCTGGGACTTCAAACCACAGCAGGACTGCCCAAATCAGCTTCCTTGGGTCCTTGTCATATGCTTTCTCCAATTCTAGGAATGCCCAGTTAGGCTCTTTCCTCATCTCTAGATTCTTCTCAACTATCTGTCTCACTGCAAACATCGGGTCAATTGTACTACAACCTGATCTGAATCCAAACTGGTCATCTCCCATTTTACATTCTATTACTCTGAGTATCCGTTTATTAATCACCCTCTCCAGAATTTTCATGCAGTGTAACAGGACTTTCATACCTCTGCACTGCCCGCAGTTGTGGATGTCCCCTTAGTTCTTATACACTAGCACAGGTATGCTTAGTTTACAGTCATCTGGGATACTCCTTTCTGTCCACACTGATATTAGTACCCTCAGGAGCTATTTCTCCCCTATCTCCCCAAACATCTTTATAATACCTGCTGTGACCTCATCTGAGCCTGCTGCCTTCCCTGACTTTACTTTTCTTAGTGCTGTTCTTATATCTTCTAGGTTGGGCTTCTCTTCTTCTTTCATCGTAGGCTGTGTCTGAGGCAGTACAGCTTCTGTGGGGTTTTCTTCACTCCGAAACTGCTGGAAGTACTCCTTCCATCTGCCTTTGGTTTCCTAGACTGGTGAGCAGGTTGTTGCTGCCATCCCTTAAGAAAGGTATCTGACTATTTTCTTTTTCTTTTTATCTTTGCCTTGCAATGTTGTGCCACCTACTGAGTCACTTCCCACTCGCTTCCATAAAAATTCCTCTTCCAGCTCCATCATAGACTGGATCCTTACCAGTTCCCCCCACTAATACCACAATCCCACCACTTTACCTGACTCCCTCAGTGATCATCTCCCTACCACCATCTTAAGACACTACTCCCATATTCCTAAACCCCACCTTATCAAAAACTGTTGAAACCTATCGACTTTCAATTCATCCCAATTTAACTCCATTCTCCACAACATAGATTGGTCCATCCTAAAATACCTCCCCCTAAACAATGTTGTAAGCACTTTCAATAGCATCTTCATGAATACTCTAAACTCCGTAGCTCCCTCTAGGAAGATTAGAGTAAAATCAAACCATGCTCCCTGGCTCTCCTGAGGCTAGGTCCCTTATGAAACAAAGAGATCATGCTTGGAAAACCTGGACTAAAACTAAACCACCACCTTTTCTTCAAAAATACAGGCAACTGAGGAACCTTGCAAAAAAACATACAACTAATGACAAAAAGTTATACTATAGCTCTGCTCAGCTTAACAACAAATCCAATCCTCAAAACTTTTGGTCAACTCTCAACAACATCCTCTATCCTGGAAAGCCCTCTAATCCCTCCCCATACCCTAACTCTTCCTCTCAGGAAACAGCTACCCTCCTGAATAAACACTTTATCTCTTTCATCCAAAATCTGGTAACCTTTAAGCCAAACTCTATTTCGACACCCACCTCTCCAAGTCCCACTAACACAACTTTGTTTACTTTTGAGCCAGTTCCCACTACTTACATCAAATCTCTACTACTCAAGCTAAAACCTTGCACTCCTTCCACTGACAATCTATCTCCTACATTCCTCAAACTTGCTGCTGACTCAATTGCCTATCCTGTATCTATACTAATTAATAGATCTATTCAGGAATCAACTGTCCCCACCCTTTGGAAATCTTTCTTCACTATCCCTCTTCATAAAGGTGGAAACTCCACTGACCACTTAAACTACCGACCTACTTTTTCACAGTTCTCCCAACATGGTTTCCCCCCCTCCTACACCAAAAATGCCTCTCTGTTTGATGTCTACTTTACAGTAGTACTGGTCACAACACTGTTTCATACACCTTACTTTCCAGCTTCTTTGGCATTCTTCTGTCACACTACACCTGACATTGTATGCCAGTTGGCTACAGCCCCTCTGATTCTAGCTTTGACTTCTTCATTCAGATATCCCTTCTCCTCAACCACACTTCCCAGATACTTGCAGATGTTGACCTGTTTTACTATCTTCCCATTTTGTCTCAGTTTTCAGCTTTTTCTGATTTCCCCAATTTGCTGCCACTACCACTGTCTTACCTGTACCTAAATTCATCCCATGTATCTTCAGGTTTGCATTTCATTCCCCCACCGTTTGTTGATGTTCTTGCTCAGAGTCTGCCTGTAATGCCACATCACCTGCATACAACAACTTTGTTGAGCTGTCCCTTCTAATCTGTTTGCTAATGTAACCCATCACCAGTATGAACAGAGTGGTATCATAGCTGAACCTGATGCACACACCCACTCCCACCTGGTAACCCCTCTCTGAGACTGAACACTGTTTGTACTTGAGTCATTGGATCTTTGTACATAGCCTTCACTAATTCTACCAATGGTTCTGGGACTTCAAACCACAGCAGGACTTCCCAAATCAGCTCCCTTGGGTCCTTGTCATATGCTTTCTCCAAATCTAGGAATGCCCAGTTAGGCTCTTTCCTCATCTCTAGATTCTTCTCAACTATCTGTCTCACTGCAAACATCAGGTCAGTTGTACTACAACCTGATCTGAATCCAAACTGGTCATCTCCCATTTTACATTCTATTACTCTGAGTATCCGTTTATTAATCACCCTCTCCAGAATTTTCATGCAATGTGACAGGACTTTCATACCTCTGCACTGCCCGCAGTTGTGGATGTCCCCTTAGTTCTTATACACTGTATGCTTAGTTTACAATCATCTGGGATACTCCTTTCTGTCCACACTGATATTAGTACCCTCAGGAGCTATTTCTCCCCATCTCACCCAGCATCTTTATCATATCTGATGTGACCTCATCTGAGCCTGCTGCCTTCCCTGACTTTACTTTTCTTAGTGCTGTTCTTATATCTTCTAGGTTGGGCTTCTCTTCTTCTTTCATCGTAGGCTGTAACTGAGGCAGTACAGCTTCTGTGGGGTTTTCTTCACTCAGAAACTGCTGGAAGTACTCCTTCTATCTGCCTTTGGTTTCCTAGACTGGTGAGCAGGTTATTGCTGCCATCCCTTACGAAAGGTATCTGACTATCTTCGTTTTCTTTTTATCTTTGCCTTGCAATGTTGTGCCAACTACTGAGTCACTTTCCAGAAGATGATAGAGTGGCTCTGATGTCCTGTTCTTTGCTATTGCAGCTCTTTTCTTAGCCTCTTTCTTAGCATGCAGCCAGTATTCCTTCCTAGCATTGTCCATCTTTTCTATCTCACTTTATCCTGCACTCCTTCTTTCTTTTAATGACTCCTGGACTTCTGCATTCCACCACCAGCTTTCCTTATGTACCTTATGTCCGTACCTGGCTCTGCCACATATGTGTTTTATAGTCCTCATACATGCTGTTTTTAGGCACTGCCATTCTTTCTCAACTCCACCTATTTCCTCCTTTTCTTAGGGTGCTAGACCCCTGAGTAATTCCTTGAACTGTTGTACTTTCTCTCCAGTCAAATTCCAGTTCTTCAGCCTGGTCTCTGTTGAGCTTAGAGCATTATCTGACCACTGCTTGCAGTTGATTGTGGCAACCAGTGGTTTATGCTGTGGGCTGACTGTTTCACTGGGAATGACTTTACAATCAAAGATTATACTCTGTGCCCTTTCCTTACTTGGAGGAAGTCTACCAGTGTTGCATGTTGGCCACTCTTGTATGTGATCTTGTGACTGTCTCTCTGAACCATGTGTTGGCTACTATCAGGCCATTTGCCAGACAGAAGTCTCCTTCTTTATTCCTGTTGTCCCACCCATGTGGACCCAGGCAGTCCTCATATCCTGTTTTGTCTGCCCCAATATGTGTATTCAAGTGCCCATTATTCCACACACATTTCCAGTTAAGGGTCAATACTGAGCCACTTATTAGTCCATTCCCCTTTGGTCACTCTATAAACCCAAATAATTTGACCTTAAGTCCTTTAAGTATAGATAAAACCTGGAATATAATCTCCTGGAATGTCAGAGGGCTCCAGAATAAAAATAAAAGCAATCTACTCATGCACTTATTGATTAAATCAGAGTCAGATATCTGTTATATCCAAGAATCACATATAACTGATGAAGACTGGGTTAAGGAAAAGAACAGGAAATGGATAAAGGACATTATTTATTCGGGAACCAGTTGTAACTCTAAGGGGGTAGCGATTATCATTAAAAATGCATTTAAACCATCTATTATTGACAAAGGTGCAGACCTGGAGGATAGATGGTGCTACTTTATGTGCCTAACCTCACTTTTTGATAAACCAATTTTATTCCTAAACCTTTATGGACAATGCTCAGGACAGCAGGGATTCATATTAAAAGTATATAATATGCTATATAATTTCCCTAACATTTCTATATTCTACGGGGGGATTGGAATACAGTAATTGACCCTAAAATGGAACGCTCTAATAAATCCAAAACATATAATACACAAGCCTCCCTAGCTCTAATGGAATTAATCTCTGACTGTGATTTGGCTGACCCCGTATCCTTTGATAGTCATGCCAGGAATAGCAACATTTATCCGTACTTCTCTAAGTGTCATAATTCTTGGTCTCGCATAGATTTCTTTTTATTGTCTAGTACACTAATTGGCGAATAAAATTTTCAACTGAGCCCAGATTATTTTTAGATCATTCAAAGATTGCTTTAAGAATAAACTTGACACCTAACCCATCCCTAATAAATAGAGGTTTTAACTGGTCTTGTAACAGCAATGTGCTGAAAGAGCCGACAGTTATTGAGGAGATTACCAATACTCCAAATGAATTCAACTCTGACTCTCATGACCTTGATATCTATCTATAACTATTTACTCATTGAATATATTTCACTATTTGAGATTTGTAGCTTGAGCCAGGTTTCAGATAGGGAGAGGATGTGAGGGGTATTGAGAGCTATCCATGAGTGCAGCTCAGTGACTTTATTTGCTAGACTCTGAATAGGTTCATAGGTTCATAGGTTCATACTAGGCTATCTGCCCTAGGGCATTTATAAGCCTAGCCAGAGTGTGTGTGGCTTTCACCACCTCACCCTAAGGGGTGGTGAAAGCCACACACACTCTGGCTAGGCTTATAAATGCCCTAGGGCAGATAGCCTAGTATGAACCTATGAACCTATGAACCTATTCAGAGTCTAGCAAATAAAGTCACTGAGCTGCACTCATGTATAGCTCTCAATACCCCTCACATCCTCTCCCTATCTGAAACCTGGCTCAAGCTACAAATCTCAAATAGTGAAATACTCCCACCAAGTTATAATATCTTCTGATCTGATAGACCTGTAAAAAAAGGTGGTGGCATGGCCATCCTCTACACAAACATTCTTAACCTCTCACCATACCCTTCCACAATTCCTGCCTTCCTCCCAGCTGAAATCATCATCCTTAACTGCCATCTGAATCCTCACAAAATGCTTGCAATTGCCTCTATCTACCTTCCTCCTGGTAACAATCTGCCCATTCTTGAAAACATCCTATCCTGGTTCTCCCACAACATACCATATGAGACACTTATCCTTGGTGATGTCAACATTGATTGGTCCAAACTCGCAACTGACTCGCCCCAACTCAGTATCCACCTACACGGCTTCCACCAACTTATAACATCTCCCACTCACTTCCATAAAAATTCCTCTTCCAGCTCCATCATAGACTGGATCCTTACCAGTTCCCCCCACTAATACCACAATCCCACCACCTTACCTGACTCCCTCAGTGATCATCTCCCTACCACCATCTTAAGACACTACTCCCATATTCCTAAACCCCACCTTATCAAAGACTGTTGAAAACTATCGACTTTCAATTCATCCCAATTTAACTCCATTCTCCACAACATAGATTGGTCCATCCTAAAATACCTCCCCCTAAACGATGCTGTAAGCACTTTCAATAGCATCTTCATGAATACTCTAAACTCCTTAGCTAACTCTAGGAAGATTAGAGTAAAATCAAACCATGCTCCCTGGCTCTCCAGAGACTACGTCCCTTATGAAACAAAGAGATCATGCTTGGAAAACCTGGACTAAAACTAAACAACCACCTTTTCTTCAAAAATACAGGCAATTGAGGAATGTTGCAAAAAAACATACAACTAATGACAAAAAGTTATACTATAGCTCTGCTCAGCTTAACAAAAAATCCAATCCTCAAAACCTTTGGTCACCTCTCAACAACATCCTCTATCCTGGAAAGCCCTCTAATCCCTCCCCATACCCTAACTCTTCCTCTCAGGAAACAGCTACCCTCCTGAATAAACACTTTATCTCTTCCATCCCAAATCTGGTAACCTCTAAGCCAAACTCTACTTTGACACCCACCCATCCAAGTCCCACTAACACAACTTTGTTTTCTTTTGAGCCAGTTCCCATTACTTACATCAAATCTCTACTACTCAAGCTAAAACCTTGCTCTCCTTCCACTGACAGTCTATCTCCTACATTCCTCAAACTTGCTGCTGACTCAATTACCTATCCTGTATCTATACTAATTAATTGATCTATTCTGGAATCAACTATCCCCACCCTTTGGAAATCTTTCTTCACTATCCCTCTTCATAAAGGTGGAAACTCCACTGACCACTTAAACTAGCGACCCATTGCCATTCTGTCCCCCCTCTCCAAGATATTAGAAAAATGTATTCACTCACAGCTTCTCAATCACCTCCTCACACACCACTTACTTACCCCTACCCAACATGGATTTCATCCTCACCACAGCACCACCACTGCTCTCCTCTCCTTCACTCATATCATTGCAGAGGCCCTAGACAACAATAAACTAATTTCCTGTCTCTTCCTAGATCTCTCCAAAGCCTTTGATACTGTCTCTCATCCTCTACTGCTATCCAAACTCGCAAATCTCCACCTATCCCCCTCCACACCTGCCTGGTTTAATAGTTACCTATCTGGCAGGGAACAATCTGTCAAATGGCTCTCATCCTCCTCACCTTTCCTTCCCATTTCCACTGGTGTTCCCCAAGGCTCCATCTTGGGACCCCTTTTGTTTAACATCTTCACCAATGATCTTTACACCTCATGCAAAGAATCCTCCCTTATTCAGTATGTCAACAACTCTACACTTATATCCCTCTCAAATAACATTCCTGAACTACACTCCCTGACCCAACAGGCCCTACTATCCACTGAACAATGGCTCTCTCACAACCTATTGATCCTAAATCCCAAAAAGACCAAACTCCTACTTTTCCTTCCCCATTCTCTTTCTCATCACAAAACCTCCTTTTTTATTAAATCTTCTAACAATACAAATATCCAACCTGACACCCACACAAAACTCCTAGGGGTCATTATTGATGATGAACTCAAGTTCAACCTACACATGCTACTATGTATAAAAAAACAAACCAGAAACTAGGTCTGCTATATCAGAACATAAAATTCCTAACTCCTGAATCTAGACTTACCCTGGACCAGGCATTCCTCCTCCCCTCCCTCTTATATGCCACCCCAGTTCTTACCAATATCCAGGCCTCCACTCTAAACAAACTACAACAGACTTACCATAAAATAGCCAGATTCATTACTAACTCCCCATGCAACTCACACCACTGCATTTCTTTAAACTCTCTTCAATGGCTTGAACTTCCCCAGTTTCTGCTATCTTATCAATTTCATATGCTACACTCTATTCTTTATAAACCCTCCTTCTGGCTATCTCTATCTTCCTTAGTCTCCATCTACATCCCATCCCGGACCCTCTGTATTTCTAACCAACAATTACTTGATATCTACCACCCAAAAAGGTCAGTAGGCAAACTACTCTACAAACACTCCCTTGCCCATGCTTGGAACAAACTTCCCCTTGACTTACGTTTAATCTCCCACACCTCACACTTTAAAAATGAACTAAAAGCTTATTTTCTCAATTCCAGGACCTTCCCTTGCCATGACTACACCTAGTCTTCCTTCCCTTTATGTACCCCCAAAAGGACCATACTTAGTACCTCATTACACCTCTCTCTCCAATGTGTCTACTATGCATTTGCACCATTTTATACAAACAAAAAATGTTCATTGTTGCCCTATTGAACTATATCAATGTAAAATTGTTACTTAGCTTCTTTTTAATGCAACTTTAACTTTATGCATGTAACCCGACATATGTGAATCGTTTTGCTATAACTGCTATTATATCAATGTTGTTTAAAATTGTACTTGTTTTAAAATGTATTACTGGAGCTTTTCTCCTCGGGTCTCCACTGAAAATGGGCCACAAGCTCAGTTGGACAAACCCGGTTAACAAATGTCAATAAATAAAATAAATAAATAAATATCCCATATGACGTTCAATGGGCAGCGTGTAAAACTCTTCTTAGGGGTATATTCATCCAAAAATCCACCTATCTCAAAAAAAAAAAGGAAAGAGAAGGAGAACCACCTGATGTCCGAGATTTTAGATGATAAGCTTCAACTGAATTACGCCTTAAATATGGAAAATGAAATTATAAATAAACAAAGAGAGCTGTTTGAACTACACCAATCCAATTACTCCTTTCAAGAATTAAGATTTCTAACTAATTCTTCTGAATGGATTCAATCCCTAAAGCACTAGCTAGATTGATCAAAAATAAGCTTAAATCTCCCAAAATTGCCCTTATTCACCATCAGGATACATTTTATAAATCAGATACCCAAATTATTCATTTAGTCCACCATGCGTATTCTGATATTTATGCTAGCAGCAAGCTTCAAACTCCATGTGCAGAGATGGAAAATTATCTTAACAACCTCACTTTTCCAAAATTAAACGAAAATCAGAAAGTTATCCTCTCATCGCCTCTAACTTTATTTATTTATTTATTTATTTTATTTTACATTTGTTGACCGGGCTAGTCTAGCTGGATATGTGTCCATTTTCAGTAGAGGCCCGGGGAGAAAAGCTCCAAGATAAACTAAGTGAAAAACTTAAAAATCATTTTAACATAGGACTAGAAGAAGAATAAAACATATTAAGATATACACTGCAAATTACAAATTAAACCTTGGAAGGATAAAAAGTAATAAGATAACTATGTAGCTGTATACATTATGTACTTTGCTTCTAGCAAGTTACAATGTAAAAATCTGAGAGGACAAAGCAAAGAGCTTTAGTGCTAGAATATTATAACAAAACAGTGTGAAATGCAGGTAATTATACAATAAAGAAGGGCAAGTGATGAAAGAGTAATTATGTAAAATATGCAACTAGAGCATAGAAGAAAGAAAATCTTCTGTAAAGAGAATTTAGAGAGACAGAGGATAGTATGGCTAGAGAAAGAAACTTTGTGTAATAGTAGAGAACTTTGTTTACTAGAAAATGTCTTTGTTCTTGAGTAGTATAAAAGGTGGTATTTATAAGTTAAGAATATAAAATAGTACATATGTAATCAATAATGGCAGAAACGTAGGTAAATCTGTTGGCTAGATGCCTAGTCTGGTTTAGAAGAGGGGCACAGCCAGTGTGTTGTTAGGTAAAGTTTCAGTTTGTTTTTAAAAGGTGAGGGAGAGGGGAGAGAGGAACGATCACTGGGGAGAAGATTCCAAGTTTTTCCAATAGCATTAGAAAAGAGAGATTCTCCGGCTTTGTTATTAGGTTTAGAGGTATGTACAAGGTTTTTGTGAGAGGAACGTAGGGTTTTCGGATTTATATATGGTGTGATGAGGGTGGATAGAATAGGAGTAAAGGGCGGTTTATAAAGGGTTTTATGGGCAATGGTTAGTTGGTGGAGTTTAATCATGTTTTGTAGTTCCAGCCATCCAAGCTGTTTTATATTTATGCAATGGTGGGTTCTGTAGGGGTTACCTGTACCAAACCTAGCAATATTGTCATAGGAAGTTTCCAGTTTGCTAAGGTTCTTTTTTGAAAGGCTAGTACAAATTGGTGATGCATAGAGGAGAGTAGAGATTAGATGAGTGTGCGCTATAGTTGTTCTAGCAGTGGGGGAGAGGAAAGGTCTAATCCTATATAGGGAGCCTAGTTTTTTGTTGACAGTTTTTATTGTATTATTGATATGGGTGTCAAAATTCAGGTTGTTATCTATGATAATGCCCAGAAGTTTGGTGGTTGGGTCTGGTGATATAATGGTACCATTGGTGGTTGTAACTGAGAAATCCAATGGAGAAGAATTATGAGTTGGAGTAAAGAGGAGGAGTTTAGTTTTATTAGGGTTCAAAAGAAGGCAATGCTGTGTAAACCATTGTTCAACTATGTTAAATGTGTTCTGGGTAAGAGAGAGAAGTTCAGGTTTGGATTTGGCTGAACATAAAAGTGTGGAGTCGTCAGCATATTATATGCAAGTGGCTTGGGGGATGGCTAGATGAAGGTCATTAATGAAAATTGAAAAGAGGAGAGGCCCTAGTATGGACCCCTGAGGGACACCTATGGCAACTGGTTGAAGGGTAGAAAGTGTCTTATCCCAGATTACTGCTTGTTGTCTTTTATCGAGGTAAGACTGGAACCATTTTATGGAAGGTGTATCTAAAGAGAGGGATTTGAGTATGTTGATGAGAATCTGGTGATTGACCATGTCAAAAGCTTTAGACAGGTCAATGAAGAGTGCAGAGGAAAAGTAATTAAGTTTGCGGTTTTTATTTATACAATCTGTAAAGGACAGGAGGGCAGTGGTAGTGTTATGTGAGGGTCTAAAACCATATTGACAGCTGGAAAGTAAGTTATTTTGGGTCATTTCTCCATGATCTTTGCCAGAGGTGAAAGAAGGGCAATAGGACAGTAATTAGAGAGTTCATTGGCTTGTCCGCCTTTATGAAGAGGTATGATATGAGATACTTTCCATAGGCTGGGTATTTGACCTTCAGTGAGAGTCCTATTGATCAGAACAGAAATGGGATAAGCTATAGCTTTGGCTGATAGCAGTAGGAAGTCGTCAGGTAGTTGGTCTGCAGAAGGAGAGCAAGGTTTAAGTTTTTGTAATAGGGTCAGAATATATGAAGTTGGGATGGGTTGCAAATGAAAAGGAGGAGGTGGGGTAGAGTTATAGGAAGGGAGATTAAAGATATTGGGTGATAGCTGAGAAGCTAGAGTTTGGATAGTATTAGTAAAATAGGTATTAAATATGTTGGCTGTATTGATGTATCCAAGAAGTTATACAAGCCATTGGCAATCTTAAACTAGGGAAGGCTCCAGGTCCAGATTGCTACTCCCCAGACTTCTGTAGATCATTTAATGACATCTTAGCTCCCATCCTACTTAAGCTCTGTAATTGCATATCAAATAATGGCATTGTAGACCTTTATATTAATCACTCAAAGACTATATTAATCCCCAAAAATAGCCTTGATAAATCAAACCTTAACAACTACAGGCCAATCTCCCTCATGAATATTAACATAAAAATCCTATCTGCCATACTTGCAGAAAGACTTAAAAAAGTTATCCATTCCCTAATTTCTGCAGAACAAGCAGGGTTCATGTCCAGCAGACACACCTGTTACAATAATGGTGGAACTATGATTACCCTTACAAAGAAGGATAGAGACCCAAGATACGCAATGATACTAGATGCATACAAGGCACTTGATAGGGTTAACTGGAATTTTCTGTTCACAGTGCTATCCTATTTCGACATTCCACCCAAATTCATCAACATCATCAAATTTCTATATAATAGCTCTTTTACGTGCCTTTATATAAACAAACAATATTCACAACTGATAAAAATCTCAAACGGCACTAGAAAAGGGTGTCCTTTATCCCCTCTTCTTTTTGACCTATATCTAGAACCTTTCTTCCTATCCATATTACAGATAACATACCACTCAATCCCCAGAATTCTCAATACCAGCACCAGCTTGACTGCATTTGCAGATGACTTGAATCTATATTTTGAGCATCCCATGTCGGACACTAAGAAAATAGTCACTTTTCTGAACACCTTTGCTTATATCTCAGACTATCAAATTAACCAAAACAAATCCTATATTTTCCTGATCAGTCCTTTAGCCCATAGACAGAATTTCTTCCCAGACTCATCTTTCCACATAGTATACGCCTTCAAATATTTTGGAGTCTCCTACGATCACTCTTCCTCTTCCATTCTACATTCCAACTTAACAAAAGTATGGACGGGTATTTCACAAGCCATGTCTAGATGGCAACAGATGAAATTCCCCATGTTAGCTAAAACTTCTATCATAAAAATGAATATCCTCCCAAAGCTTCTCTATCATCTCCATGCATCTCTCTCCTCCACTCCCAATGCTTTTTTCACTAGAATACATAAAGCCTTTGCAAAATTCATATGGCACCCTAAATCTGTAAGAGTATCATATCAAGGACTTATCCTTCCAAAAACTAAGGGAGGTCTTGCTATGCCTGATCTGCAATTATATTATAGAATTATGCACGCCAATAGAATAATTACAATTGCCAATCATCATCCAAACTCTGAAATATGGACTCCCCCCTGGGTAAAAATGTGGCATAACCATGCCCGGAATAGCAATTTTAACCCTTAAGCTCTCCTGTTTTTAAGTCCATAATCTCTCAAAAATCTGAAACTTCAGCATACCTTAAAGGTCATAATCAAAACCTTCCAAGAGTTATTTAAATCCCTAAATCTAGAAATTGCAGTCTTCATTTTCCAGCCCATCCACCTTAATCCAAATCTCAAACTGAACTGTAACATGATAAATCTGTCAGACTACCCCCTAATAAGGGAGTATACACTATGGGATATCCATAAACATAGACACTCATTCTCAGAACTTCGGATCCTCTTAAACCTACCAAAAAAATACATCATACTTTTGAGACAGATAAGGGAAATTACTGCATCTCTACTTCATGGCCATTCTTCTAGTGATTCTGACTGTAATCTGGTGGCCAAGCTGCTACAAAGCTTAGCCAGCAAGAAAAGTGTGTTGTCCTCATCTTATAAACTTATAATCTCATTTCTTTATCAGGAAAAATTTGTATTCTCAGAATATTGAGATCAGCAAGGGACAAACCTATTAGTAGATCAGAAACTATCAACTATTAAATCCACACTTTTGTTCTCCCCTTTCAAAAAGCTTACATCATCATCTTCTTTCGGCTGTTCCTGTTAGGGGTTGGCACAGCGGATCATCTGTTTCCATTTTTTCCTGTCCTCTGCATCTTGCTCTGTCACACCAACTACGTGCATGTCCTCTCTCACCACATCTATAAACCTTATCTTAGGCCTTCCTCTTTTCCTGTTACCTGGTAGCTTCATCCTTAGCAGCTTTTTCCCAATATACTCAGCATCCCTCCTCAGCACATGTCCAAACCAAAGTACTCTTGCCTCTCTGGCTTTGTCTCCAAACCTTCCAACCTGGGCTAACCCTCTAATATACTTATTCCTAATCCTGTCCACCCTTGTCACACCCAGTGCAAATCTTAACATCTTTAGCTCTACTACATCCAGCTCTAACTCCTGCCTTTTTGTCAATGCCACTGTCTCCAACCCATATAATATAGCTGGTCTCACTACCCTCTTGTAGACCTTCCTTTTCACTCTTACTGGTACTCGTCTGTCATAAATCACTCATGACACTCTTCTCCACCCACTCCATCCTGCGTGTACTCTTTCTTCACCGTTACTCTGAACTATTGATCCCAAGTATTTAAACTCATCCACCTTCGCCACCTCTACTCACTGCATTCTCACCATTCCTCTATCCTCCCTCTCATTCACACACACATATTCTGTCTTAGTCCTGCTGACCTTCATTCCTCTTCTCTCTAGAGCATCTCTCCATCTCTCCAGAGTCTCCTCCACCTGTGCCCTACTCTCAACACAGATCACAACGTCATCTGCAAACATAGTCCATGGGGACTCCTGTCTGATCTCGTCTGTCAACCTGTCCATCACCATTGCAAATAAGAATGGGCTCAGAGCTAATCCTTGATGTAATCCCACCTCCACCTTAAACGCATCAGTCACTCCCACAGCAGACCTCACCGCTGTCACACTACTCTCGTACATATCCTGTACCACTCTTACATATTTCTCTGACACTCCCGACTTCCTCATACAATACCACAACTCCTCTCTAGGCACGCTGTCATATGCTTTCTCTAAGTCTACAAAGACACAATGCAACTCCTTCTGACCTTATTTGCACTTTCCCATCAACACTCTTAGAGCAAACATTGCATCTGTAGTGCTCTTTTATGGTTATCAACAACTTATACTTCACTCCAGTCCACTTAAACAAATTTGACCCAAATGTGGCCACTTCATGTTCCTGCTGCTTGTATTCCCATGCAGACATCATCCATATCTTATGGTTTTGTAGATATTCCCACAGTATCTGGTACTCTCTCAGGGTGAGACTTGACAAGCTGGGATACCATAAATCAACACTCTCCTGGGAAATGGTATTGTTACATGTTACCAGCCTTAAAATCTCTACATTGAAATTGCATATCTTAATTACACTTTGTTTACTTGCCAAATTCTATATTACCAAACATTGGATAGATCGCTGTAAGATGTCCTGGAAAGGTTTTAGGGACTTGGCTGTTAAATACATTACTTTGCAAAAAACTTTTAATAACTAACCCCCACACATAGGCCTACTACCAGAAATTTTGGAACATCATATTTGAGCTCTTGCCTGACAGTTAACAACTACAAATTAAATTACTTCATTATTACCTACTCCCACTCTCCATTATGCTTGTTTAATTCCTCTCTCTCTCCCTTTTACCCCTATCCTGAGTTAAAGGTGGCTTAAGATCAAGAATAACACTATTTCCCTCCCTATACATGTTCTCCAAATATTGACCAGAGAGTAATATAGTGTGTGCAGTCAGTATATGTATCCTCTTTTATCTAGACTTACATTAAGTGAATTTGCAGTGATTTTACTGTTTTTTTTTTTCTTTTTTTAGCAGCACAATTGTATATATTGTATATAATGAACAGTGTTTTTTATTCTCTTCTATATTACTGTACTTTGCTAATCTGCACTTTTGTCATATATGTGTACGGTAAAATCAATAAAATTTCTATTTGAAAAAAAGAAAAGTCCCCCATTATCAACATCAATTCATGTTGTCCTGCTTTATCTAGTAGGTTCTGCAACTGCTGTCTGAATGCACTCTTCTCTTCACTATCACAACCCTTCCATGGGGCACAGGCTGAGATTATGAATACTGTCCTTTCATTAGGCTGGAGTCTGATTGCCAAGAGTCTGTCACTAATTCTGATGACATTACTCACTGCCTTCTGAAGTCTCTCTCTCACTGCAATTCCCAAACCATTTGTAACCTATCCTCTTCCTGAGTAGTGGACTCTGGATTCTAAGCCAAGTGGCTTTGCTGCAATTCCCCTTCTATCTTGTTTCTTGGATACATAGGATGTCCAGCCTCCTCCTTATCATCATGTCATTCACTTCCAAGCCCTGTCCTGTCAGTGAACCTACATTGAGTGTAGCAATTCTTAGTTCATGTTTGGCAGGTTGATTAGTTTTATGTCCAGCGTTTTCCCAGCAGAGCTATCCCAGTTTACCAAAGTGGGGCAAGTAGACACCAGCAAGCCAGTAGCTTAGTGACTCAAAGCTACTAAGTCTTATTGCAGTCACACAATGTCCAATAAGGGCACATAGTCCCCTCCCACCATTAGAAAGTGTCCCTGATGTAGTTCCTAGTAGGTTGGGTCTTCATCCCACTTATTACTGGCAAATACCCATCCCCATTTGATCACATGGTGGGCGCTGTTGGTTTCCTCCCACATTCTAAAACATGCTTCTGGAGCATTCCTCCACTGAAAACAGGATCTGTGGAATCAACAAATGTTAAATAAATAAATAAATAAACATTAGTCAACATGACCGAATCACCTAGAGCCATATTTTTACACAATTGAGTGGCTAGTCCTGCCACGGCATGCAGTCTTTGTTCTCTGTTCTCCTATCTGGAGGATACTACGCACCACAGTAGATGCCCAAAGCAGTTGATCTACACAGCTTTTCCCCCTATGGCGCAGTATGTTGAGTCTGTGTTGCTGCCAGCAACTCCATTCATTGATGAGTTTGAGATGGAAACACTCAGCATGCTTTTCAGAGGTGTGAGGATTTCCACAGACACACAGGGAGAATGTGCAAACGCCAAACAGGCATTAACCACAAATCAGAATCGAACCTTGTACCTTGTGCTTGGGAGACAAAGACCTTAACCATTATGCCAACTGGTCATGGTGTTTGACCAGCTGGACAAAATAGAGTGTCACACATACAGATATGCAAAGTCAAGAGTTTTGCATGGGGTGAACTGTTTTTGGGACAGGTACCCTATTCATTTTTTTAAGAGAGAGAGAAATGTTGGTGAATGTATTTAGGAAGAAGAGGAGTAGGAATGGAAGGTAGGTTAAGTAGCAGGCATAGACATGCAGGGCATACAAGGTAGCCTGGGATGGTGATGGAATCAATAAGGTGGGGCCACCATGACTGGGGAAGGACATAGACATGCAGGGCATAGACATGCAGGGCATACAAGGTAGCCTGGGATGGTGATGGAATCAAGAAGGTGGGGCCACCATGACTGGGGAAGGTATGGGACATCAGAGGTACATTCTCATCTGGCATGTGGACAGTGGGAATCTAGTCATTACCCTCACAAGTGTTACCACCGTCTCCTGTCACAGGCACCTGAGGAAATACTGAGGGCACCAAGGCCCAACTCCATAGTCCCCTCCAACAGCCCTGTCAGTTCTTGTTAGGTGACATAATTACCACCCCCACTGCAACTACTTCCAGTGGGTACCACTGCACCAGCCCTTAGGGCAGAGCTACCTAATGCAGGTGGTGCAGTTAGTGCAGGGTTGTGGTGACAACACTGCCAGTATGTGACCAGAATAGCCGGTGCCTGTACTGCCAGCGGTGGTGGTACCATTCCAGCCACCTATGGGGGGATGGAATTCCAAATGCTTTGGCCAGTCTAGCTCTTTGTGCTGGTGGTGGTGGAGATGCAGCAGGAATGAATGTTCAAATGCAATGAAAGCAATAAAAAAATTCTGATGAGAAAGAAGGTGGGGGGAGAGGAGAAACTGAAAAATATCATAAATCTCATGTAATTGTAATATGTCCCGGTCACTACATACATACATTTTTTTTAAATTTTGTAACAAGATATAACTGTGTGAGGCCATACATTTCTGTTACACTAAAGATATAATTTACCTAGCTTTCACAACTAGCACTGGACAAAAAATGTGACTATTTGAGAGCTGGTTTATGCAAAACATGTAATTAAATGTATATGTGAACTGAGTACATACTATTCTACATTACTGTTTACGCATACTAAACATTAAATAACACAGAATCATTTCTGCTGTCTGAATTTGAACCTACAGGCATCTGTGTTTACCTAAATATTGACTACTGCAATGTTGCATGAGTTAATTTTACAGGTCTGTGCCTCTTGCAAATATAGAGTAAGCATAGTCATGCAGTTATCTAACAAACAGTTATGGACTGATGTCCAGATAATTTATAACATACTTGTAAAATCAGCACTATTATGAAATGACAATACCTCATAGCTGAAGCCTTATTTACACCATGCCTCTCTGAGGCACTTCAGTCTCTCCTGATGCACTTTCTAGTTTCCTTCAATCTCTGCAGAAGTTACTGTACCTGTAACAGAAAAAAAAAACATAATGAATTATTGTTTGTGTTGCCAAGTCCTTGCAATGTATTGCATGCTTATGGGCCAATAAACTTGCACAACTGAGGTGGGTTGTAGGAACTATAATATTCTTCTCATCAGCTAGGTTTTAGGTTCATAGGTGTTTACTAGGCTAATGACCACAAGGGCCTTTTTAAGCCTAGCCATGCATCCCAAATCTATCACAAGTTCTGATATGCTTGATAAGTGTAAGCATGAGCCTAGCAGATGAACCATTTACAGGTTATCTGTGTCCATTAGAGACATTTGTGCCAAACCAGGTATGAATCTCTGGTTTCCCATCACATTGTCCAAGTTGCATTAGAATTGGGTTAGGGAGCAACTCTGCTTCACATGGATGGGGAGCCTGTTCCATAGATGGGGTAGTCTCTGGGATACATATCTATCTCTCCAGCAGGTCCTATTTATATCACAGGCAAGGTTTAAGTCTTTGGAATCGGCAATACTGGGAGATCCTGTTTTCACCTTCCAAGCCTCAGCCTTGTACTGTTACATGGTATAGTCACACTGCAGATGTCTTCAGATGCATTGTTTAACTAGGAATCCTACAAAAATCTTTGACTCCTCCAGATGCTACTTCTGTGCTGTAAATGAAGGGCTACCCTCCCCATTGCCTGTCATGTATTCCTTCAAGGACTTCAGGAAAAATGGCAATTGTCGCCCAAACCAGTTCTCATGTGCAATAGCCTATGTGCAATGGTATACATCTGAGACAGATACATTTATATGATGGAAGGCACAGAAATGGGCTAGAATTAAATGTATGTATTATTTTTTCAATATCCAACTTAGGTGAGAAACATACCAATAAGACTTGGCCAATGTGCTGGTCACTATATTTATATGCTGCACTGTGACTCCAGCTAATACTGGTTACCGTTTGTATCTCAGTTGCATATAAAATTATATAGTATCAACTATGGGCATGCACTCAGAGATGGTTTATAGCATTCATAACACAAGGAGTGCAACATGCAAATATGAAATCAACTGCATGATACTGTTTCTCTGTGTTGTCCTTGTGCATAATTTGTTTCAGTGTTTTAGGATGCCTTGGTATCATATTTCAGTGTTATAGGATGCCTTGGTATCATATTGCAGTATTACAGGATGCCTTGGTATCATATTGCAGTGTTACAGGATGCCTTGGTATCATATTTCAGTGTTATAGGATGCCTTGGTATCATATTGCAGTGTTATAGGGTGCCTTGGTATCATATTGCAGTGTTACAGGATGCCTTGGTATCATATGTCAGTGTTATAGGATGCCTTGGCATCATATTGCAGTGTTATAGGATGCCTTGGTATCATATTGCAGTGTTACAGGATGCCTTGGTATCATATATCAGTGTTATAGGATGCCTTGGTATCATATTGCAGTGTTACAGGATGCCTTGGTATCATATGTCAGTGTTATAGGATGCCTTGGTATCATACTGCAGTGTTATAGGATGCCCAGGTATCATACTTTGTTTCAGTATTATAGAATACCTTGATGTCACATATTATTTGCGTTTTTGCCATGGGATGAGAAGTGCTGTTCTCGACAGTCATTCCTGACCAGTGACACTGCTTCAAGTCAACTGTCATGCAAATAATTAAAAAGAATACACTTGTTGTCAATGTGTATCGTGTGCTGATGTTTTAAATAACAGCATTATTATTTTATGGGAGGGCCAATACTGAGGATAAGGTCATACAGTGTGTACAGGAGGTGATATTCTCTGCAGTATATTCCAGGATGATTTGGGGATCATTATACAGATATGCCAATGAAGCCGTGTATTTACACATTTTGAAAACTCTGTCACCCTTTCCTCATATTGAAGTACATTTTTGCCTTGCTAAGTTTTGTTTCTCAATGATGTTGCACATCTGCTATGTATTCCATAGCATGCACATAGACATGTGCTCTTATTGTGATTAGTGTTGTGAGGAACGTGGGTGACATGTAGATTACATTATCAGGTTTAGCTGCCACAGTACACAATTGTATTGCAACATTTACATTGCATGTCTAGGTTACATTAAATTAAAGGAAAAAATAAGGATCACATGTATTATGCCACATAAAACTAAAATTTCCCTGATGTAGATTCAAACCTTGCACCTACTGTGTCATCATTCAGGCCATACTTCATTAACACATGGCACCATTCAATCAGTTATGCTTTGCATGTTTAGGTTAAAATAAATAAAAAATAAGGATCATACATGTTATACCTAACAGCAGTAAAATATCCCTAATACAGATTCAAATCATGTACTTATTCTGCTGTCGTACAAGATATAATTCATTAACACATGGAGCTTTCATTCAGTTATGATGGAATAGTAATTTTCTGATTCAGTAATGTCTAAAATGTTAAGCAAGGGGCACCATCATCTATCAGTTGTGTGATCAATGGCAAAGCCTTTGCACATGTAAAATTAAATTTTGAGTTTTTGCCATAGGATGTGACCTGTCATTCAGTAAAGGGCATCAGAGATGGGTAACGATGTCCGATGCCAACCACTGTACAACGGGATGGAACCAAAAAAAAAGTAAAAGGTTATTCATAAATAAAATGTCCAATCACCCACAATGTATCATGAACAAAATAAAAGAAAAAGTGAACCAGGCCATGTAAAATACCAATGACTTGTTTTTAATAATCAACCAGATTGAGCGCTTTTGGCTAAAGGATATAGCCTTGAATGAAGGCTTGCTCTGTGATCATTGCAATAGTGATAATGATAAAGGATGTGAGGTTCGAAAAAACAAAACCTGTCTGCAAGGTAAGACGTACTGATAGCAACTGTTGTGCATTACTTCTTTGGGTCACCTTTGTACAAATAATTCTAAAAGGTTGCCATAAGTATAAACAATTTTATATATATATATATATATCTGGGTCTAGGACACATGCTCGACTAGCATGTGTCCGAATCACAAAACACCGAACACACATACACGAAAGCGCTTAACATCGAAAAGCACTTCCGTGTATGTGTAGTTCAAAAAAAAGTCTACGTTTCTGCAGGGTGGCTTTGCCACCCTGCACCCCCCACACCCCCACTACTTTAATATTCTCACTCCAAGATCGCACTACAGTGGGGAAAAGGGAATTTTCCCTTACCCGCACTGTAGTTTGAAAGGCACACATACTCGGAAGCACTTGTCGATGTTAAGCGCTTTTGTGTATGTGTATTCGGTGTTTTGTGATTCGGACATATGCTAGTCGGGCATGTGTCCGGATCCCATATATATACCTATATATATATATATATATATATATATATATATATATATATACTATAGATTTCAGTCACATTGTTACAAATCTTCATTCTGTGTTTGAGATGTGTGCACAGGCACTTCATATTCTTAGAAAATATTGAAAAAATGTGTATCAAAGCTCAGTTCTAGTTCAGTTCTAACTGACTAAGTAGAACTTACAAATGTTATTCATATTGATCATTGCTGCAGTAACCTTTGCTATATAGGTTATCATCTGCCAAGGATATAGCAGCCGGCCAACTTCCAACGCTTCAGGACACTTTCCATGTGCCCAAACTTTAAGCACCTCAAGTTGAGCTGACTCAAAAACAAGTCTGGGTGCCAAGCCCTTCAGATCTTTACTGCTGCCAAAGAGTACACACTGAGGCTTTCGAGAATCGGTCTGCTTCTGCTTTCCTTTGCTCAGCAAATAAGTTCCCTTTGGGGGTAAACCTCCCTTTTTCTTATACTCACTGACATTTTATTATTTTCATCTTCAGGAAAGTTATTTTAAAGCTAGGAATGTTGTGCCTTAGCAGACTATCTTGAGAATTTAATGTACTTTAAACAGAGCGCTCATTTTTCTGTCAGTTTTAAAGTAGTGTAAACTAACTGATAACATATTTTCTGTGGAGAAATTGTGTTTGATTTTCCATTGTAGGGCTGCCATAGTGTTTGAAAGTACTTTTTACTGTTTTTTTTTCTGTCAGAAAGCAACATCTGTGAACTTGTAGTTTTACCAATATTTGCTGCTTGTCTTCCCTTGGAAAAAGGCACCATTTTTGGCTTCACAATGGAATGGATTACCGGTCCCACAGTCCATTCTTCTTCCAGCCACAAAAAGAAAAGGTTAAGTAAATAGCCTTTGCACCACATCAGGCTAGCAATTTGCCTCAGTCACAGGTGGGTAACTCAGCTGCGGTCATTTGTTGCACCTCAGACCACTCATCTTTTGCCCCGGGTCACCCTGGTGTAACACCTACAACCACAATAGACCGGGGGATATCCACATCCTCTGTGGCTGTTAGAGTCCCCATGGATCAGGGAGAGACACTCTTGTCAGTCCTGGGAGAGGGAACAGCTAAGGTTTCCCTGTTATGTCAGAATGTTGTACCCATTACTGGGGAAGCAACAACTGCCATTAGTAACACAGATGGCCCAATTTTTCCAAAAGAAATAGAAAGCCAAGCATGTGTCTACCCCTCCTCAAATTTCTTTAGACAGGAGTAGTTTACTGGTACCGGCTCAGGATTTGATTCAGGCTGTTGATCCTTCTTGTAGAGTAGTTTCTGGTAAAAGGAAGTGAGATGCCTCTTTTCCTGAACAGATTCGAGATTCTGAATATGAACAGGAAGATGCAGGGAGGATTTCAGGGTTTTTTCCTCAGAGTTCTAGTTCAGACTCGTAGGAGAGATTAGTTGTTAATTCTTCCAGTGGGGGTTTCTCTATCGCTGAGACTATTGCTAGAATGTCCCAGTGTTTTCACTGGGAAAATACTGAAGTTTCTCAGTCCCTCAGAAAATACTATGAGTTGTTAAAGAAGGATTTTCCGGAAACTATAGCCATTGCTCCTGTCTGATTGCAATTTTCCTGATAGTCAGCCAGCTGTCCCTAAAAAGGTATACAGGATGTATGAGGTTCCTCGGTCTTATATTTGTACACTAATCCCAAACCTGACCCAGAAGATACAGCCTTAGTTGTCTCCATTGCTGCTAAGCATTTAGTTAATTTCAATCCTACTCTTCCTAATAAGGATGGGAAAAAGTATATATTTCCGCAGCTTTGATTTTTCAGAATTTTAAATTGGCAAGATCATATCTTAAAGTTTATTATGACATATTGTGAAAGTATGAGGGATGTTTTATCAACAGTTTCTTCTTGTGAAGAAAAAAACTGCTTTAAATAACTTGTTTCCTCTATTGTATGGATCACTACTCATTGTTGGCAGTGTGTGTATGACTCTGTTCATGCTTCTTCCAGGGCTATGGCCACCAGTACTGTTTTAAGGAAGTTTGCTTGGCTGCATTCTCACTGCCTCCCAGATGATTTAAAAAATGAGATTTTAAATTCTCCCTTAGACAGAAATTGAATGTTTGCCCCCTCTGCTGCAGAGGTGATCAAAAAGTGGGATGAAAGGGGCAAGCTGATCCAGGAAGTCTCTAAGATTTTTCAGCCCTTCTTTTTCCAAGTCATCCAATGGATTGTCTTCTTCCTCATTTAGTTTCAGCAAAAAACAAAATAAACAGTCTCAACAGAATTCAGGTGAACCGATGTTTAAGAAGAAGTCCAGTTAATATCCGGAGCATTTCTCCCCGGGCCTCCGCTGAAAACAGGCTCTGTGGAACCTAGTCGGACTTTCCCGGTCAACAAATGTTAAATAAATAAATAAATAAAAGTGGCAAGGAGAGTCCAAAAAAAAGTCTCAAGCCTCCCAAAACCAAGGACACCCCAGCCAGTCTGAATGACCGTTCAAGAGATCTTTCGACCCGTTCCCACCGTGGCCCTTTTTCTCTTCCAGAAAGTCCGAATCCCCATTTTTCCTCTTTGGCAACAGATTGTTTCAGACAAATGGGTTCTGAAAATCATTCATCAGGGTTACAGATGGCAGCGGGAGAAAATTCTTCCTTTCCGGGGGGATTATTCCTTATCTGCAGATCAGACTCTTTTGTTTCCTCTTGTTCTTCATCACATGCCATCCTAAAGAATGATAGAACCAGTTCCTCCTTCCTAGATGGGGAAAGGGTTTTATTCAAGGATATTCCTAGTCCCAAATAAAGAAAATGCTTGGCGACCAGTTCTGGATCTTTCTTTTCTAAACCTATTTGTAATAGTGCCCAAATTCAAAATGGTGTCACTTCACAAACTGTTGCCTCTTCTTCCTTTTTCAAGTTTCCTGGTAACACTAGATTTAAAGGATGCTTATTGTTACATTCCTGTTCATCCAGACTTCAGGTATTTCTTAAGATTTTGGGTGCCTGGATCACATTATCAGTTCTCTGCCTTACCCTTTGGTCTATCTACTGCACCAAGAGTGTTCACGGAGTGTCTATCTCCAGTTACAGCTCATTGCAGGCTGCAGGGTATCCACATTTTTCCATCTTTAGACAACTTCCTAATCTTTGCAGAGTCTTTTTCAAAATGGCAGGAATCTCTCTCTCTCTCATGGGTGGCAGATTTCTTGCACAAGCTGGGATTCCAAAAGAACATACCAAAGTCTTTCTTGACTCCCTCACACAGGATTGTGTTCCTAGGATATTAACTGGACACCTCAACTCAAAAAGCTTTTCTTCCACAGGATAATAGATCTTTATTTAGCTCCATTTCTTAAGTTTTTTCCACTCAGAATTTGGTTACTGCAAGGGAATACCTCACGATTTTGGGTCTCATGGCATTTATGATACCCCTGGCAATACTCCACATGAGAAAGATACAGTTATATCTTAAATTCTTTTGTCCCAGCCTCAACACCCTTTATCTTTTCCGATCCTAGTATTAGGGTTTGTTGGAAGAGAAATCACCTCATAGAGTAAACAGATATCCCTAATCAAGGTCTCCTCTTCTCCCTCCCTGCTTCAAAGCAGTCAATCACCACAGATGCTTTAGACTTTGCTTCCAGAGCAATTTCAGGAGAGATAAAAGTCCACAGGGTATGGGACACCAAAGGCAGATGCAAGAACATAAATAAAAAGGAGATGCTTTCCCTGATATAGGCAGTTAACTTTCTGACCCATCTTTGGTTCCTGAAACCTCTTCAAGTGGTTACAGACAATATCACACTGATGTGGTACATTAACAAGCAGGGGGGACTCAGGTTGTACCCCCTTTGCAGACTAGTCTTGTTAGCTTGGGATATTGCTTCACATCACAATCTCATTCTATCATCCCACATTCTGCCTACATTAAACTGTGTGGCAGACAAGCCGAGCAGGACCAGAGTAGACCCTCAAGAATGGAAACTAGATCCAGGGGTCTTCCATGATTTGATCCATCTGTGGGGAGTTTCTTAAGCTGACCTCTTTGCCTCCTCTCTGAACAACCAACTGGAAAAATTCTGTTCCAGGACTCACTGCAAGAAGGCCTGGAAAACAGATGCCTTTTCTTTTCTTTTCTTTGGACAGGGATGTTCCTGTATGCCTTCCCACCCTTTCCACTAATATACAGGGTACAAGACTGGAAAAACTCCCTTATCAGCCTCAACAAAAAGTTGAGATCCCTCATCAAATCCTCTAAAGCTAACTATGAAAACAGAATTGCAGCAGATAGTAAAGATAACCACAAGGCCTTCTATAGTTATGTAAAGAATCTGCACGGCAATACCCAGATTTGCTCTGAGCTACTGCACAATGGTGCCGCCTATACCGAGCTAACAGATATTGCCAATATACTGCCCGACAGATTCAGTGCCAACTTTACCCCTCTCTCCCTCCTAAAGGAGTAATCACAATACCAGTAGATTGCCAAGCACCCAGTATTACTGCTGCACAGGTTAAAACAGCACTCTTCAAGGCCAAGAATACAGCTTCTATGGGACCTGACAATATCCCTGGCTGTGTTCTACATGAACTACAGAGTGAACTGGCACCTCACCTGTGTGTCCTGTTCAATCACAGCCTCACCTCAGGCTTTGTCCCTACCAAATGGCACACTGCTATAGTCATCCTTCTCCACAAAGGAGGAGTGACTACAGACCCTGGGAACTATCGCCCCATTAGCCTGATGAGTCTGATATGCAAAGCTATGGAATGCATCATCATGGACCTAATAAACAAGGATATAGGGAATCTCTAAACTCTGGATCCTACACAGTATGGTTTTGTGAAGGGCAGATCATGCCTGCTCAACTTGGTCAACTTCTCTGAGTCAGTCACCAGAGCTGTGGACGAAGGCAAGGTGGTTCAAACATCCTACCTTGATCTGGCCAAGGCCTTTGATACCATTCCCCATTCAGGAATTATACAAAAACTCACTAAGCTAGGCATCAATCCCTATATCAATAGGTGGGTTGCAAACTGGCTCACAGATAGAACCCACAGTATGAAAGTAGCTGACTCCAAGTCAGACTGCCAACCAGTCATGAGTGGAGTCCCACAGGGATCGGTCCTGGATCCTCTCCTGTTTGGTATCTACTTCTCAGACATCCAGGCCAACAAGAAAAGACTCTGGCTGACAAAGTTTGCAGATGATTGCAAGTTGGGAGCCATTATTAACTCCCTAAGTGATGTTGACATCCTACAGAAAGGCCTCACTGAGACCAACGACTGGTGTCAGAACCATGACCTTAAGCTCAATGCCAAAAGATGTGTCATCATCCCCTTTGGGAAAAACCCAGTTCCCATGAATTACCACATCAATGGTAGTCCACTGAACACAGAAGGCATTATAAGAGATCTGGGAACACAGGTTGACAGCAACCTCTCTTTTGACCACCACATTGCCACTGTGGTCAGAAAATTCTTCAATGTGGCACATCTCATTACTTAGGGTTTTGCATCCAGGAGGAAAGAGGTTATTGTCTCCTTCCACTCTTCCCTCATTAGGCCAGTCATCGAGTACAATTCCCCGTTTGGCATGTACCTCACTAGACACCTGCAACAACTGGAGAGGCTGCAAACGTATCTCACCAATAGGATCCTTAAACCCTTGTCCTATACAGACAGACTCAAAAAACTCCAACTATTCTCTGTCTCATATCGCCTACTTAGAGGTGATCTCTGCTTGACTTACAAAGCCATGTCTGACCCAGCTCTGTTAGAAATGCTACATCTAAAGAAATCCCAATCCCTCCACACCACACGCTCCAGAGTCTTAAACCTCATTACCAGAATCAGCAGAATGCCCATGCTATGGAATAGACTTCCCATACATGTCAAACAGAGCACCTCACAGGCCTTCTTCAAGAGAAATCTTAATGAGTGGATGGGAAATAGAAAATTCACCCCAGGGATCACTCCAGTGGCTCTACTTGACAGAGGCACTGGGAACTAAGGTCTGGTGGCACTATGTCAGGTTAATCCTATCGGCTAGGCTTGTAAAGGCTCCAGGCCCATTAGCCTAGTACACACCTATGAACCTATGAACCGATGAAGATTCAAAAGGAATCCCCCAAGATCATTGTGGTGTCTCCATTCTGGCCAAGGCAACCAAGGTTCTCCCTTCTTCTGGAAATGGCCAGGAGCAGTTACCACAAGCTTTCTCACAGAATGGATCAAGTCATACAAGAACAGGGGTGTTTGATACATCTCAACATCATCTTCAGTTAACTGCCTGGATTATACAGTCTTAATTCCTTTTAGGCATCTTTTTTCCAAGGATGTGCAGCAGGTACTAATGGAGGCAAGAAAGCATGTGACTAGAAAATCATATATCAGCAAATGGAAAAGGGTTTGTACTTGGTGTAATGGAGGTAAGAAAGCCTGCTACTAGAAAATCATATATTAGCAAATGGAAAAGGGTTTGTACTTGGTGGCAACAACACAATCAACACCTAGGGCTAATTGTTGTCTGTTTTACAGTTTATGTGACAGTTACTATCCTATGGCCTTTCTTATTCCTTTATCAAGGTTAATTTATCAGCCATTTTGGCATGTGTGCCCACAGATCCTTCTCTTTCAAGGCAGTCTCATGACAAAATATTCTTGAAAGGGGTTTTTATAAGAGGCCTCCAAATAAACTGGTGGCCCCTCATTTGGGATCTTAATTTTGTGTTAGACAAGCTAGCACTTCTTCCATTTGTGCCAGCTAATCTGTCTGACTTGAGGTTGTTAATATGAGAAACAATTTTATGGAATGCACTGACTTCTGCAAGAGGGGTATTTGAGTTGCAAGCTGTTATGGTGAGTCATTCCTCCCTCATCTTATACATGGACATGGTTTCTTTGAGAAATAATCTTTCTTTTATGTTTAATTTGGTATCAAGTTTACTTTAAGCCAAACTATCCATCTCCTCATTTTCTTTCCTGAACCTAAAAATGAGGGAGAAAGGATATTCCATACCTTGGATATCCACAGACAACACAAGTACTATCTTGACAAAACGAAATATTTCTTATATTCAGATGAATTGTTCATTTCTTGGGAAGATAGGAAGTGACAACCTATATCAAAGCAGACCATTTCAAAATGGTTGTCTAAGGCTATTACTTTTTGTTATACACACAATGACAAATCTTTTCCAGGTAGGATCAAGGCCCACTCTACCAAGGTCTTTGCTTTTTTGAAAGGGTTGGATTCTAGAAGTATTTTAGCAGCTGCTACTTGGTCCTCTGTACAAACTTTTAAAATGCACTATAAGCTGGATTCCTTCTCTAGGTCCAGATCAAGCTTTGCTAAGACTATTCTCTAGGAGTTTTTGGACTCTTTTCCATCCACCTCCCAAATGTAGTTAGCTAAGGTAATCTACCCATATAGCTAAGGCTACTGCAGCAGTAATCAATATGAAGAACATACAGTTGTGTAAGTTGAACTTACCATAACAGTAGCTATTCAAATGATCACTGCTGCAGTAGTCATGCCATCCCTTCATCCCCCTTGTTTTTTGGAGATTTTTTTTATGCCAGGGTTTGTACATTTATTTTTTATTATTCCTATCATTGCCCTTTCAGGGCGCAACCTCCATCTCTCTGCTGGCAGGAAAGGTCTGAACCACTTCATTCCCAAACTTTTCTTTTAGTCAACTCATATCAAACTGCTTAACAGTTTGGGCATGAGGAAGATGCCCTGAAGCTTTGAAAGCTGGTCCACCATTAATATCCTTGGCAGAATGTGACACCCCCACCACTGGACTAGTAATCAAGGAGCCTCAGTCCTCACCACTGGCAACAGTGGGGGACGTACACTGGGAGGATGACAAGTACACACAAAGTATTTCCAGCTGCAGCTTTCTGCATCAAGTGTAATTTCTCTTAAGAGCAAACAGAAACCACAGTCAGTCCGGGGCTGGTTTCTTCCACTTTCTCCAGACACCAATAAGACTCCCCACTAGCACAGCTATAGAGTTGAGATCTCAGCTGAGTGACCAAGCCAAGACCTCCAACACCCTCTCTGTCCAGCCAGTTCTTTGTGTCCCTGCCCAAGTAGATGACACACACACTCTTTGAGGTTTGATTTACACACACACATACCTGGGAAAGGATGGCACAGGTTTACTAGCTATGCCTCTTCTGCCTAGACTATAAGGTAGTTTCCACTACCACCAGTCACTCCTTATCAGATACTTTAAGGCCCTTAACACAGGGTGCCCAATCTTACTGTGTAATGTTACTATTAATACAAATGATAGTTTGACCAAGAGCAAGACTATTAGGAGTGGACCACAGTGTCAACAAATAAATATACAAGTACTTTCAGAACTTAAATATCTCTAGACAGATCAGCCACAATGAAATGTTTAAATATATTTATTATTAATAATAATAATAATAATAATAATAATAATAATAATAAAAGAACAAGACAATATTAAATGTATATTTACAATGACATCAGAGTTCAAAATCACAAGAAATATCTAAAAAGACATTGCAGGACAGTCTTAAATAAATGAAGAAAAAACATCTAAACTATGCTTCACTATATTCCTGACTAAATCTAAGAGAATTACTATGCCCTAGTTAACTTACTTCAGAGCAAGACAAATGTGATGAGTGGGTCTTGATGTTGTCAGGTCCAAGGCAGAATACAGAATGCTGTCTCTCTAAGAGACTTCCCAAGATAATATCTCAAATATCACTGATGGGATAACTTGCAGAATGACATCATTACTTGTCATCTGACCCCTACTTCCCAGGTGAAAAACCCACTGCTGGAATATGGCAGTATTTAGCATCTACCTGTAGAAATACATAGACAATCCCCCAGATTTACTAATCTTCCATGCAGGACTAGTCTAGTCCTGCACAGAAGTGGCTGCTTAGGAGCAGGATGGCATTGCTCCGTGCATAGTAATGAAGGAGCACTGCCCAAGCTCCCAGGCTTACACAGAGCATGTACAAGTGCAGGGGGCATTCCTGAGAGCAGAGCTCTCAGAATAAACATGCCCCCTGCAATGTTGAACAGCAGAAAGTGGAAATAAATGAGCGAGACTGCTCATAGGTGCCCACATATTCCCACCAACAGTCCCCCATGTGTACAACAGCAACAGGACATAAAAATCAAAAGAAGAAACCCCTGTATTGTTGTCTAAAACTCTGAGTACAGCTAACTGTAGGTGCACAGGTATGCCCATTGCTTAGCTATGGTTAAAGCAGCCTAAAAGGATGAAGAGGATAACAAGGACGATATATGCAAATGAAGCATCTCAGCAATAGTGTAGTGGGAAGAGCATTCACCTAACGAGCAGGCATTCCCAGTTCGAGTTGAAGTGCAGCACAGTCTATTTTACACAGCAAAGCATGGTATAAGCAATATTTGTATTGCAAAGCCCAGTAAATAATATACATTTTTATGAACTGTAGTACAGAAGGAAATGCGCATGTGAAGAGTATCATAATGAATAAGGCAGCAGTAATCAGTTGTAAGCACTGATAAGCAGTAGTAAGCATATGTAAGCACTAGTAAGTGTGTGCAATTGCATTTCTGCGGGGTTAAGCACTGCTGACACAGATTTGGCAAAGGAGAAGCTAAATGGGTGTAAGAAACTGTGCCTGGAAGTTAGCAGTGCTTACTACCACACAAACCTGCTTACAAATACTTTAAAGTGCCTTAATCACTCTGTGTTCAATGGCCAGTCTTCTGGCCAGCAACAAAATAAACAGCCTCTGCAAGTCTTGAACCCAAGACCATGTACACTATGCACAAAATGATTTACCATTAAACCATGCCAGATATGCATAAATCGTATGTTGTCAGAAACAAACATAACTCTATCCCAGTCATGCAACAGTACAGAGAATGCATACCTACATCTAGATGTATGTGTGTGTGTAAATATATTACCATCTAATCGGATAAAACATCTCTATATATGTAGTTTTATATATATATATATATATATATATATATATATATATATATATATACCAGAAATATATACATATATATATATACAAATATATGAACATATATACATGCAAATGCCGACATCTACACATATACATGTCAACAGCTATACGTCCACATATACACAGCAAGTTACATATATGTACGCAGATATATATCTCCTCCAAGCTACACGCTCTAGGGACCTAAACCTTGTCACCGCAATAAACAGAACATGCTGGAGGGATAGATTCCTGTCCCAGAGACTTCCCATACGCTGGAACAAACTACCTATCTATATCAAACAAAGCTCCTCATTAGCACTCTTCAAGAAAAATCTTGATTGGATGGGAAATAGGAAATTCACCCCGAGGATCACCTCTGTGGCTCTGCTTGATAGGGGCACAGGAAAATAATTTTCTTGGGTGGCAAAAGCCAGGGTACCTTTTTGGCTTGGCTTATACAGGCCCTAGGGCTAATAGCCTAGTACCTACCTATGAACCTATGAATAGATATTTAGCCCACATTAAGGAATTCACAAAGTTTCCATGTATGTTGGGGTCTGAATGGAAAGCTAATAAAATCAGCAAGCAAAGGAGAGTAGTATTGCCAGAATCAAGTCTTGGTGATTAACTTTATGAGATTGACCCTGTTTAAACAAAATCTCACCAAGATGACACTAATATATAGACTGTATTTTATTTAGCATATGCTCTGGACAGAAGTAGGTCAAAAAATAACAAAAAGACAACTGGGTGCACAAGTCTCAGGATAAAAAAGTATCCACTCCTAGTAGGTGCACTGGCGTCAAGACTGGAAAACAATGACAGTGTAGATGCCTCAAGACAAGGAAGCATTCCTACAATGAGGTTAGGCCAGGCTCAAGTGGAGGATGTCCCCCCTCTTTAAGAAAAATCTGACTGGATGGGAAATAGAAAATTCACCCTGGGGATCACTTCTGTGGCACTGCTCGACAACGGCACAGGAAAATACTTTTCTTGGATGCAAAAGCCAGGGAACCTTTTTGGCTAGGCTTATATAGGCCCCAGGGCTGATAGCCTAGTACCTACTTATGAACCTATTAACATATGATGTAGAAGGAAGTAGTAGTTCACAAAAACTGATAGGCAATAAAGAGCCATAAAGATGACAGAGTGGACTATTTATTATTTATTTATCTTTTGTTTTATTTATTTATTGATCATTTGTTTACTGGGAAAATCCAACTTGGAACAAAGCCAATTTTCAGCAGAAGCCCAAGGAGAAACACTCCAGACGCATGTTATTGTAATGTGGGAGGAAACCAGAGCACCCAGAAGAAATCCACAAAAACACAGGGAGGACATGCAGACTCTGCATAGAAGGAACCCCAGCGAAAAATCAGACTGGAGAACTTCTTGCTGTGAGGCAACAACGCAACCATTGCACCACTGTACCTTTTACTGGTACTACTGTATTGTTACTATTATGCAAGAAGTCCAGAATTTCCAGAGAGAAGATATACAAAAAGATTAAGAGGGAAATTAGAGGAAAGAAAAATACTTTCGCAAGGAAAAACTGTCAAAAGCTTCAAAATTGTATTCATTAATACAACAGATTCATGAAAAACATTGTATACACAAAGAAACCTTAGGCCATTTGGGAAAAGAGTTGATTGAGGAAGTGTGAAAATACAAAGAACAAATTCTAGAAATTTTTAAAAGGTATAAAAAAGAAACAGACATGGGAAAGAAAGAGATCTGATATGGT
Organism: Protopterus annectens; assembly: GCF_019279795.1. Taxonomy (NCBI): domain Eukaryota; kingdom Metazoa; phylum Chordata; order Ceratodontiformes; family Protopteridae; genus Protopterus; species Protopterus annectens. The sequence continues at coordinate 1,054,883,897 of NC_056733.1, forward strand.
GCAATATTTATGCAAAGGAGAAAGCCAAACTAATCAATACAAGAAAAAGGCAGCTCTAAAGATATTTAATGAAAAATATAGGCAAAGGTAGCCAGATATGGAAAATTTCACAATACAAAAAACAAGATCACAAAGAGGGATAGTAGAACAGAAGATTAGTAAAGTAGAAGTTAAAAAAATAGAAGCAGAAGTTATGCAATACCTGCAAAGTGAAGCATTTAGTGTAGAACATCTAACACTGGGTTTATCACAGCATGCTGGAATAATGATTTTCCAAAGTGATGAGAAACAAGATGAGCAGAAGAGATCTGGAGAAGAAATATAGACATGATAAAGAAAAACAGATTTAATGTAGTGCAATATTTATGCAAATGAGACATCAAACCTAATCAATACAAAAAAGCATTACCAAAGATATTTGAAGAGAAATGCAGGCAAAGGCATCTGGATATGGAACATTTTGCAATGTAAAAAAATTAAAAAAAACAAGAAAACAAAGGGGGTGGGAGTAGAAAAGAGGATTAGTAATGGAGACGTTAAAGAAATAGAAATTGAAGTTATGGATTACCTGCAAAGTTGAAGGATTCAGTGTAGAAAATCTAACTAACATGACAGCATGATAGAGCAATGAGTCCCCAAATTAAGGAGAAACTGCTGGAGTGGCAAGCATCTGATCAGTGGCCATATGAAGATATTTTGGAGCTTTCAGTAGGAAACTGTTGGAGTTGCACAGCAAAGGAATGAACAGGAAACAGTTGCAACTCTGATGCAGTCAATGTTGTGGAGTGATAGGCCAGTGAGGTCCCAAATGAAAGAACAATAGATGACACAGGATGAAGCTGAGGAGAATATGGCAAAAGAAGATGTTCTGGAACTTTCAGTAGAATGCCGACAGGAAATGAAGGACAAAGAATGTGCTCTTAGTTTAGATGAAAATGAGTTTAGGGAAGAGCTGCTTGATTTAATTGAGACATATTAAGATCAATGAAAAAATAGATTACAGAAAGTCAGTAAGACCCAACATGTTAGAAGTTTGATAAAACAAATAAACACAGTAATCAAGACTTTCCACAGAAATTCATGTGATGTAATAGAAGTAAATAGGATATATTACTGTGCAGCTCAATTAATAACAGATAAAGTCTTACCACAAAAACACAGGGCAGTAAGGGAAAGGAAGGGGAGAAATGGAATACCATCATGGAAGCATCGAATAGAGAAAACTATACAGCAATTAAGGCAAGAAGTGCCACTGTTAGAAGAGTATAGAAGAGGAAACAGATCAACAAAAATACTCAAAAGGATAAATGTGATAAAAGCAACGTGCAGTACCGGAACAGTCCAGGTTCTGTCATACATTATTGCAAATAATAATCTAAAAATATCAGCACAGGCAAAAATACTTAGAAGATGTGTAGATAAATATAAAGGAAAAGTACAAAATAAGTAATTTATTGATGACCCAAAAAAGGTTTTATAGAGAATTTGGAAACAAGGCAAAAGGAATAAAAATAACACCAAAAGAAAAAAGAAACAGACATTTTTTGAGAAATATCTATGAAGACCATGTGGAACATAACAAAGATGCTGACTGCACAGAAGAAGTAAAAGAAACAGTAAGAAGTTCAAACATACAGGATATGAAATGGAATGAAGTAGCAGCCAGAGAGATTGAAAAAAAATTAAGATCAGATGCAGTACCTGACTTCTAGCTAAAAGTATTAACATCTTTATACAAAGATATGCTAAGAACTATTTATATGCAGAACCTAAACAGGCACCAACCTGGTTAACAACAAGAATAATTACACTCCTTCTTAAGAGCGAACCTGCTAGCTATCCTAAAAACTATAGGCCAATAACTTGCCTTCCAACGATATATAAACTATATACTGCAACTGATGCCAACAGAGTTTATAGTCATTTAGAAAAAACTCAATCACGGCAATAGACCAAAAGGGTAACTAAAGAAAGTCATATGAAACAAAGGATCATTTTTCTTAAATAAAGTCATAATGAAGAACTGTAAAAAGGGGAAAAATCTAAGTATGGCATGGATAGACTATAAAAAAGCATTTGACAGCATTCCACATTCATACATAAAGGAGTGCTTATAAATATATAAGATACACCCTACATTGATCGATTACATTACAGTGACCATGAAACAGTAGCAAACTGCTTTGCAGTTAAGCCATGATAAAGGACAAATTATTATGCCAGGGATACATATTCAAAGGGGATATTCTGGGGTGACTCTTTGTCACCACTGCTCTTTTGTCTTGCCGTTAACCTATTAAGCTGTCTACTTAACAGATTAGACTATAGTTACAAGCTGGCTCTCAGAAAACAAAGTATAAAGACTTCCAGTCTTCTTTTTGAGAATGATTTAAAACTGCATTGTTCATCAGCTGACGCGTTGAAAGCACAACTGCAAGTTGTCAAAACTTTCTCAGATGATATAAGAATGTCATTTGGTCTTGATAAATGTGCAAGAATAACCTTTAAAGCAGAAAATCTGCAGCATGAAGAAAATATCAGTCTGGGAATTGATGAAAGATCAACAATAAAACATGAACAAATGCAAATAAGACTTAGTAAGAAATATTTTAGAAGTCTAAAATTAATACTGAAAAACTGACATCTAGGAACAAAGTCCAAGCTATAAACCAATTTGCTCTTCCTGTTCTGACTTACAGTTTTGGGGTGACTGACTGGCCCCAAAAAGTACTGGATCAGTTGGATAGGAAAACAAGAAAAAATGCTTCATGCTTATCAAATGATTTATAAAAGTCAGTGTACACCAAGATTCCATATTCCCTATTCTGAGGGCGGAATGGGCCTCCTTGAAATTGATTACATATATAGATCTGCAGTCATGGGACTGCATACATATCTGCTGACCTCACAAGTTCCAAACTTAGTGAAAGTTTTAAAACATGAGGAGAACAAGACTAAGATGACTTTCCTGCTTAGTTTTTGCAGAAGCATATTGGTGTCAAGCTGGAATGGAAATCAAACCAGAAGTAGACAAAAATCAGGTAGCAACTGAATGTGCCAAAAAACAAAAGAAAGAAAGAATATAAGGTGAAGGGTCAGATAAGAAGGCAAGGAATGGGAAAAGGCATAAATATAGTTGCAAATCCTGGAACAGCCTCATGCCAATCAGGATCTGGCACAGGAATGGTTAAGGAAAGCGGAATTTAAACCAAAAGATGAAAGGTTAATATTGGCCTCCCACGATAGTGGACTATGTACACATTAGTTTACAAAGTCCATTGAACATGTTGGAGAAACAGACAAAGGCAGGTTCTATAAAACAGAATTGAAAACAGTCACACATCTGGGGTACATTAATGGCACAGAGCCTGTATACTAAAAGACGTAATAATGTGATAAGACTATTGCACTGGAGATCGTGCAAACATTACAATATCAAAGTAGCTGAAAAACATTGGAAATATGAGCCACAAAAGCATTACAGAGAACAATGAAGTTTATATCACATGGGATCACCAATTACCAACAGTTCAAAAAATAGATGTTTGAAAAACAGATGTAGAAGTACATGAAAAGAAGACAAAAGTAGCCTTGATCATTGAAATTGTCACAACCAGTGATTACAGTGTCATATGCACAGAGAGACACAAAGTTATAAAATACCAGGATCTGCAGGCAGAAATGAAAGCAATATGAAAGAAGGATACCCAGACAGTTCCAATAGTAGTAGGAGCAATGGGTCTCATAAAAAAGAATTTGCACTCGTATTTAGATATGTTACTGATACATGTAATTCTGTATGTACTGAAGAAGAAGTCAGTTCTGGGCACATTGCAGGTGCTACTAAGAGCATTTTTGGTAACTTGAATAATGACACAATACTAATTTCATGAACTTTAATCGTACTTTGACTTAGGAATGGGGTCCATTCCTGTCATGGTAGTAGAAGCCCCAAATGACTTGGAGTAATTTAACTACAAGTTGCCATGTGAGTATGAATATAAAGATGAAGACAAAAGTTCTTGGCTTCAGACATCTGGCAACAGCCAGTGTATGAGTAAGGCTGATTTACTTGCACAGCTTCAAGAAAATATAAGTCATCCTTGCCACTACTTTAGAGTGTGTTGCTGAATACGACAAAGATGCTGGTAGATATCTGTACTCTATCACACGGTTTGAATTTTTTCTAACTCTGGTGACAATGGAGTCTGTGCTTCATATGATTAAGCCACTTCATCTATGTCTGCAGCAGGAACAGACTGACTTGATTCAGGCTTGTGCAAAAGCAAAGGTTGCCACTGACACTGTTCAAGTAATGAGATTAAATGCTTGGCAACCACAGTCATGGTAGAAGAAAGTATTCCAAGGATTTGTGGAAGGCAGACTCAAAGAAGCAGCATTGGTGGTGCTAACCCAGAGGAGTACTACTGAAGGAATGTGTTCAGCCCATTCCTGGAACATGCCATAGGTGAAATAAAAGACCAACTTGTAGAATGCCACCAACATTTCATTGCACAGTATCTGGTGCCAAATATGCTGAATGCTTTAGAAGGTGAGAAAGTGATGGAATTGTTCAATGCATACAAGATTGACCTATCTGATCAGCCCAGTTTCAAAAATAAACTTCAGCAATAGGTGGCCAGATGGAGTGCAGTTACACAGGACAAGCTGCCAACCACCATCCTTTAAAGCCTTCAGCAGTGGAGACCAGCATTTTATCCAAATATAAACAGTGCAATAACAATCCTGGCTACAATGTCAGTGAGTGCTGCCTCTACTGAGAAGTCATTCAGTGCCCTACGCTACATTAAGATGTGGTTATGAATCACTATGTCTTAAGTGGGTTGGCCTTAATGCACATACGTGATGACATCAATGTTGGATATCTCCCAGGTTCTGAAAGACTTTGAACCATGTAATGATTGCCAGTTTAATGTTTTTCCTAGGTGATACAGCAACCTATCAGGATGATGCCAGCTGGGTACTCATGGCTGGTTGTATCTTCTCCTGTGGTGGACAGTAGGCTGCAGATGGGTTATCCCCTTTGGACTGAATTGTGGGCTGATTACTATGAATGGTTTAGGCTGCTTTTGTTAAATGCAGCAAAACCAGATCAGTCAGCAGCTCCCAGCACCAGTTAGGTCTTCCTGTCCACTGTGTGTGATTTTTTTTTTTTGTGAATGGATCATCTGTGAGACTGGCCATTTTTTGTTAGGGGGTTTGTTGCAATGCTCAGGCTAGCTCTAGTTTTGACTAAGTTGTAGGCTGCTTCCTGCAAATGGCTTAGGCTACTATGAAATGCACCCAAACCAGACCAGTTAGCAGCCTAGCTGGCATCCCCTTTTGCATGTGGTGATGATGGTTTTTGTCTGTTTGTGGTGGTAGTGGTTTGCATTTGTGTCTGTGTCTGAGGTGATGAGGGGTAGAGTGTGTGGTGCTGATGTTGTTGGTGATGGTATGTGTGTGTGGGTGATGGTAGTTTGTGTGTGTGTGTGTGTGGTGGTTTGTGACTCTGTATGCTTATCTTTGTGTGTGTGGTGGTTTGTGTGAGGTGTGAATGGACCTCTGTGAGACTGGCTACCTTGATGTGATACATGGGGCTTGTTGCAGTGAAGCACTGCTACAAAATACCAGTTAGAGTGACCGTGGACATCTCATAAGACTGAATTTTGGTGAGATGGATGTGTTGGGGGCTGGGCAGCATGGATGAGTTGGGGCTAGGCCATGTGGATGCTTTGGGGGTTATCAGTACCAAACCTTAGAGTACAAATTGAAAAAAAAAATGTCTACATCCCTGTTTGGACTGGACTTGGGAAGAGTTTTGAGGAGAAGGATATTGTAGAAAGCTGAACAAATTGAGTGGGTTTTGCATGCTCTTCCAACATTCATTTGGGCTTCCTTAAGGCATTCTAATGCACTCCTTCCTGTCAAATCATGATGCCTAGCAGTTGCTCTATATCATCCTTGCATGTAGTCTTTACGGTTGCCCTTGTGGCCTAGACTATTGCTAAAAATCTGCAAGAATTAGCCCACTTACCTAGTTTAGCAAAAAATAAAGAAAATAAACTTTCAGAGAAATAAGTGGTGTCATTTTGTTCACCTATCTCCACAGAACAATCAAATCCCTCTCCATTGGATCATTTGTCCTACATTTTCTGGCATCCAAGGACATTCCCAGTAACCTGGGAGCACTGTGGCTTGCCCACACAATAAGAAAATGGAGGTGAACTGAATCAAACCCAATATCACCAAATACAAGGAGCAGTTTGGTAACACCTCAGAAACTTAATTATCTGCACTAACTGGCAAACAAAATAAAAGGTAATAAAGATATTATTTTGTTTTTATTACAGAATAATAGCACATATTCCTGTTACATTAGTCAAAATAATCTTAAACCCTGGAAGTCAGTGGGTGTTGGGTGGAGGGATGGATTTGAGTGATGGACTGCACAGTGGTGCAGCAGTAACGTTGTTGCCTCACAGCAAGAGGTTTTCCAATTCAATTCTTGGCTAGAGTGCCTTCTGTGTGGAGTGTGCATGTCCTCCCTGCTTTCATGTGAGTTTCCTCTGGGTGCTCCGGTTTCCTCCCACATTACAAAGACATGCATCTAGAGCCTTTCTCCCCGGGACTCCACTGAAAATTGGCTTTGTTCCAAGTCGGACTTTCCTGGTTAACAAAATGTTAAATAAAATAAATAAAAAGATGGTGGGGGGGCAGCTGGGGGCCCACAAAAATGTTCCAAATTGGACTCCAGAATTAACACAGATAGCCTTGACCCTGGAGTCTATATGACTGCATGGAGAGGCAGGGATATTAGTCTATCAGGGATATGAGATTTTTTAGTTATAAAACTAGGGGTCTCTTAAACTGGTTTAAATGCTTAGAGAGGTGCTGCTGAAGGTTGCATTATATTCAACTATGGGCCTAATTAGGGATGAATGAAGTGATACAATAACGTCTTTGCACCATGATGATACGACAAATGACGCACAAGGATTGTCTAACCACCACAGGCATGGTGGGCAAAGCAATGTTTATCACTGAAATATGTACCCAAGTCTCTGATTATATATAATACACTACATATTTGTTTGATCCAGTCATTGCTGAAGAATTTGAGTATCAGAATGGGATTTGAGAAGCATCCCCAGTTTGCAATCATCAGCAAACTTGGTTATCCATAGTCCCCTGATATTGGCCTTTATGTCAGAGGAATATATACCAAAAAAAGAGGACTCAGGACACAGTATTGTGGGACACCACTAGTGACATTTTCTATCTATAGTAACTACTCCTGTCCCTAACTGTATGGATTCTCTCTCTGACAGTCAACTACATATCCAGCAAACTATGTACAGGTTATTGTTGAATTGCAAGAGTTTGTCAATAATTCCAGCATGGGGGATAATGTCAAAGGCCTTGGTATGGTCTAGACAGACAGTGTAACTGTATGCCCCTATCCATGGCCTCAGTCACTCATTTAAAGAACTCAGCCATATTGAGCAGGCATGATCTGCCTTTTACAAAGCTGAACTGGTGTGTGACATTGTTTATTAGTTCAGCTGTAATGCATTCCATTTCCATAGGTTCATAGGTTGGTACTAGGCTATCAGCCATAGGGCCTATACAAGCCTAGCCATAACAATTCCCTGGCTATTTCTTCCCACACTATTTACTTCCCTGGATTCCTGTCTAGCAGGGCGACTGACATGATCCCTGGGGTGAATTTCCTTTCTCCCATCCAATCGGCAAGGTTCCTTTTGAAGAGGTCCAAAGAGACACTCTGCTTGACATGTATGGGCAATCTTTTCCAGAGTCTGGGGAGTCTCTGGGTCAGGAACCTATCCCTCCAGCATGTTTTGTTTATTGTGATGACAAGGTTTAGATCCCTGGAGCGTGTGGCTCTGAGGGATTGGGATTTCTTTAAGTGTAGCATGTCCAACAGCTCTGGGTTTGACATGGCCTTGTATGTTAAGCAGAGATCACCTCTGAGTAGACGATATGCGACAGAGTATAGCTGGAGTTTTTAAGGCGGTCAGCGTAGGGCATCTGCTTTAGGCCTGTGATTCTTTTAGTGAGGTATTTCTGCGGCCCTTCCAGTTGTTGCAGATGTCTTGAGAGGTACATACCAAATGGGGCATTGTATTCTATAATGGGTCTAATGAGGGATGAGTACAGTGGGACAATGACCTCCTTTTTTCTGGATGAAAAGCCGTTAGTGATGAGGTGTGCCACATAGAAGGATTTTCTGACTGTTGTGGCGATGTGGTTATCGAAGGTGAGACCACTGTCCACCTGTGTCCCTAAGTCTCTTATCACACTTTCGGTGTTTAGTGTACTGCCACCTATATGGTAATTCATGGATACATGTTTTTTCCCAAAGGGAATAACTATACATTTCTTGGCATTGAGCTTGAGCCCATGGCTCTGGCACCAAGCATCTGTTTCTGTAAGGCCCTTTTGTAGAGTATCCACATCATTTGGGGATTCAGTAATGGCTCCCAGTTTGCAGTCATCTGTGAACTTTGTTAGCCAGAGTCCCTTAGTGTTGGCCTGTACTTCAAAGAAGTAGATGCCAAACAAGAGCAGCCCTAGGACTGAACCCTGAGGTACTCCACTTGTCACTTGTCTGGAAATGGATTTGGAGTCGGCAACTTTTACAGTGTGGGTTCTATCAGTAAGCCCGTTAGCAACCCATTGGGTGACGTAGGGATTAATGCCCAGCCTAGTAAGTTTATCTATGATTCCAGAGTGGGGGATGGTGTCAAAGGCCTTGGCAAGGTCTAGATAGGCTGTGTGGACTACCTTACCCTTGTCCATGGCTCTGGAGACTAATTTGAAGAAGTTAATCAGGTTCAGGAAACAAGATCAGCCCTTCACGAACCCAAACTGGGTGGGGTCCAGTGTTTGAAGGTTGCCAATGTCTTTGTTTATAAATTCCATGATAATACGCTCCATGGCCTTGCAGATAAGGCTTGTCAGACTGATGGGATGGTAGTTTCCGGGATCCAAGGTGGATCCCCCCTTGTGGATTGGGATAACTGTAGCTCTGCTCCACTCAGTGGGCACGAAACCTAAGGTGAGGCTATGATTAAACATGACACTTAGGTGAGGTGCCAGTTCATATTGTAGTTCATGTAGTACACAGCCTGGGATGTCATCTGGTCCCATGGATGCTGTATTCTTAGCTTTGGAGAGTGCATTTTTTACCTGGGTGGCCATTATTACTGGAATTTGGCAATCTTCTAGTATTGAGATGGGCCATTTAGGGGGTGAGAGGGAGTGAAGTTGGCACTGAATCGATCTGCCAGGATATTGGCAATATCCTTGGAATCAGTATATTTAATGCCATTCTGTTTTAGCTCAGAGCAGATCTGAGCATTGCCATTTAGATTCTTGACATAGTTATAGAATGCGGTTGTCTTTGGAATCTTTGGCAATTTTATTTTCATAACTAGCTTTGGAGGATTTTATGAGGGATCTCAGTTTCTTACTGAGGCTGGTAAGGGAGTTTTTTGCATCCTGGGATTTTCCTCTTTTCTGTAACAGTTTCTTCCTTTTGCTGTAAAGTTTGTTTATGGCAGGGGACCACCACATTGGCTTCCTTTTTTTGGATGAGAACATCTCGGTTCTATTTGGGATGGCACGATTCATGCACGAGTGGATGTGCTCGTACAGTGCCTTAGTGTAGGACTCAGCAGTTGAACTTTCAGTTCCCATCTGCATGGGTGTCATGAAGTTTGTCACTTCTGACTTGAGTAGCATGAAGTTGGCTTTGGAGAATTTTTTTATTAATGTTTCCTTACGGGGGGGGGGGGGTGGGATGTGGATGTTAAAGGTGATTAGCTTATGGTCAGACCTGACTAACGAGGGGTGACCATGGGTGTAGACATCGATTTCCCATGTTGGTAATGACCAGGTCTAGGATATTGGAGCCCTGGTGGGACTATGTTTTAGTTGATCCAGGGCATTGGAATTTATGAATTCCAAGAACCGTTGGGCAAATAATCCTAGTGAGATAATTTCACAGCATTGGTAGAGAAACCAGCTTTGTGGAAGGGCACCACAACAGCCATTTCTACCTTTTAGGGATATAACCAGTGAAGAGACTTGGGATGAAAGGTTGATGGAGAGATGTAACTAGTAGCAGACAACAAGGGACATTCAGGACCCATGTATTACTGTTTTCATTAGAAAACATGTCAAAAGGGCTTCATCAAAATTGATCTCAGGAGAAGCACCCCCAGTTTGCAATCATCAGCAAACTTGGTTAGCCATAGTCCCCTGATATTGGCCTTTATGTCAGAGGAATATATACCAAAAAAAAGAGGACCCAAGACACAGCATTGTGGGACACCACTAGTGACATTTTCTGTCTATAGTAACTATTCCTGTCCCTAACTGTATGGATTCTCTCTCTGACAGTCAACTACATATCCAGCAAACTATGTACAGGTTATTGTTGAATTGGAAGAGTTTGTAAATAATTCCAGCATGAGGGATAATGTCAAAGGCCTTGGTATGGTCTAGATAGACAGTGTAACTGTATGCCCCTATCCATGGCCTCAGTCACTCATTTAAAGAACTTAGCCATATTGAGCAGGCATGATCTGCCTTTTACAAAGCTGAACTGGTGTGTGACATTGTTTATTAGTTCAGCTGTAATGCATTCCATTTCCATAGGTTCATAGGTTGGTACTAGGCTATCAGCCATAGGGCCTATACAAGCCTAGCCATAACAATTCCCTGGCTATTTCTTCCCACGCTATTTACTTCCCTGGATTCCTGTCTAGCAGGGCGACTGACATGATCCCTGGGGTGAATTTCCTTTCTCCAATCAAATTGTCAAGGTTCCTTTAGAAGAGGGCCAAAGAGACACTCTGCTTGACATGTATGGACAATCTTTTCCAGAGTCTGGGGAGTCTCTGGGTCAGGAACCTATCCCTCCAGCATGTTTTGTTTATTGTGATGACAAGGTTTAGATCCCTGGAGCATGTGGCTCTGAGGGATTGGGATTTCTTTAAGTGTAGCATGTCCAACAGCTCTGGGTTTGACATGGCCTTGTATGTTAAGCAGAGATCACCTCTGAGTAGACGATATGCAACAGAGTATAGCTGGAGTTTTTAAGGCGGCAGCGAGGCATCTGCTTTAGGCCTGTGATTCTTTTAGTGAGGTATTTCTGGGCCTTCCAGTTGTTGCAGATTTCTTGTGAGGTATATACCAAATGGGCACTGTATTCTATAATGGGTCTAATGAGGGATGAGTACAGTGGGACAATGACCTCCTTTTTTCTGGATGAAAAGTCGTTAGTGATGAGGTGTGCCACATAGAAGGATTTCCTGACTGTTGTGGTGATGTGATTATCAAAGGTAAGACCACTGTCTACCTGTGTCCCTAAGTCTCTTATCACACTTTCAGTGTTTAGTGTACTGCCACCTATATGGTAATTCACGGATACATGTTTTTTCCCAAAGGGAATAACTATACATTTCTTGGCGTTGAGCTTGAGCCCATGGCTCTGGCACCAAGCATTTGTTTCTGTAAGGCCCTTTTGTAGAGTATCCACATCATTTGGGGATTTGGTAATGGCTCCCAGTTTGCAGTCATCTGTGAACTTTGTTAGCCAGAGTCCCTTAGTGTTGGCCTGTACTTCAGAGAAGTAGATGCCAAACAAGAGCGGTCCCAGGACTGAACTCTGAGGTACTCCACTTGTCACTTGTATGGAACTGGATTTGGAGTCGGCTACTTTTACAGTGTGGGTTCTATCAGTAAGCCCATTAGCAACCCATTGGGTGACGTAGGGATTAATGCCCAGCCTAGTAAGTTTATCTATGATTCCAGAGTGGGGGATGGTGTCAAAGGCCTTGGTAAGGTCTATATAGGCTGTGTGGACTACCTTACCCTTGTCCATGGCTCTGGAGACTGATTCGAAGAAGTTAATCAAGTTCAGGAGACATGATCGGCCCTTCACGAACCCAAACTGGGTGGGGTCCAGTGTTTGAAGGTTGCCAATGTCTTGGTTTATAAATTCCATGATAATACGCTCCATGGCCTTGCAGATAAGGCTTGTCAGACTGATGGGATGGTAGTTTCTGGGATCCAAGGTGGATGCCCCCTTGTGGATTGGGATAACTACGAAACCTCAGGTGAGGCTATGATTGAACATGACACTTAGGTGAGGTGCCAGTTCATATTGTAGTTCATGTAGTATACAGCCCGGGATGTCATCTAGTCCCATGTATGCTGTATTCTTGGCTTTAGAGAGTGCATTTTGTACCTGTGTGGCCGTTATTACCGGAATTTGGCGATCTTCCAGTATTGAGATGGGCCATTTAGGGGTGAGAGGGTGAAGTTGGCACTCAATCGATCTGCCAGGATATTGGCAATATCCTTGGAATCAGTATATTTAATGCCATTCTGTTCTGGCTCAGAGCGGATCTGAGCATTGCCATTTAGATTCTTGACATAGTTATAGAATGCAGTTGTCTTTGGAATCTTTGGCAATTTTATTTTCATAACTAGCTTTGGAGGATTTTATGAGGGATCTCAATTTTTTACTGAGGCTGGTAAGGGAGTTTTGGGCATCCTGGGATTTTCCTCTTTTCTGCAACAGTTTCTTCCTTTTGTTGTAAAGTTTGTTTATGGCAGGGGACCACCAATTGGCTTCCTTTTTTGGATGAGACATCTGGTTCTATTTGGGATGGCACGATTCATGCAGTGGATGTTCTCGTACAGTGCCTTAGTGTAGGACTCAGCAGTTGAACTTTCAGTTCCCATCTGCATGGGTGTCATGAAGTTTGTCACTTCTGACTTGAGTAGCATGAAGTTGGCTTTGGAGAATTTTTTTATTAATGTTTCCTTACTGGGGGGTGGGGGTGGGATGTGGATGTTAAAGGTGATTAGCTTATGGTCAGACCTGACTAACGAGGGGGTGACCATAGGTGTGGAGCATCGATTTCCCATGTTGGTAATGACCAGGTCTAGGATATTGGAGCCCCTGGTGGGACTATGTTTTAGTTGATCCAGGGCATTGGAATTTATGAATTCCAAGAACCGTTGGGCAAATAATCCTAGTGAGATAATTTCACAGCATTGGTAGAGAAACCAGCTTTGTGGAAGGGCACCACAACAGCCATTTCTACCTTTTAGGGATATAACCAGTGAAGAGACTTGGGATGAAAGGTTGATGGAGAGATGTAACTAGTAGCAGACAACAAGGGACATTCAGGACCCATGTATTACTGTTTTCATTAGAAAACATGTCAAAAGGGCTTCATCAAAATTGATCTCAGGAGGAAGGGGTTGTGAGGGGGAATGGAGGGTAAAGAGGAAAGGATAAATGGAGTGAAGCTGGAAGAAAATTTGTCCAAAAGAATTAGCAATGTGTCTGAAGTCAAATAAGGTACCACTGAAGATAAGTTCAGTACAGAATTGTAGGTTACTTCTAAGTTTCCTAACCCAACTGAAGAAGGTCCAATGATTCCATTTTGAATTAGTTGCAATCCTAAATTCATAGCTGGTCTTACATTTCCTAATGGTAAGATTTTAGAGACGTATGTACCAGTTTAAATTCCTTTAATAATGATGACATGGGCATCTTTTAATGTTGGGCAGGTTTTTTTTATTTTTATTATATAATTTCTTGATGTGGTAGTTCTACCATGTGTATTTCATTTTAAACCTGCCAGATTTATTTATTTAACATTTGTTGACCAGGAAAGTCCGACTAGGACAGAGCCTATTTTCAGCAGAGGTCCAGAGAGAAACACTACAGACGCATGTCTTTGGAATGTGGAGGAAACTGGAGCACCCATAAGAATCCCACGCAAATGCATGAAGGAAATGCAGACTCCACACAGAAGGCACCCCAGCCAAGAATTGAACTGGAGAACCTCTTGCATTAATTGTTGCATTACTCTGCACACTTTCAGTGTTTAGTGTACTGCCACCTATATGGTAATTCACGGATACATGTTTTTTCCCAAAGGGAATAACTATACATTTCTTGGCGTTGAGCTTGAGCCCATGGCTCTGGCACCAAGCATTTGTTTCTGTAAGGCCCTTTTGTAGAGTATCCACATCATTTGGGGACTCAATAATGGCTCCCAGTTTGCAGTCATCTGTGAACTTTGTTAGCCAGAGTCCCTTAGTGTTGGCCTGTACTTCAGAGAAGTAGATGCCAAACAAGAGCGGTCCCAGGACTGAACTCTGAGGTACTCCACTTGTCACTTGTATGGAACTGGATTTGGAGTCGGCTACTTTTACAGTGTGGGTTCTATCAGTAAGCCCATTAGCAACCCATTGGGTGACGTAGGGATTAATGCCCAGCCTAGTAAGTTTATCTATGATTCCAGAGTGGGGGATGGTGTCAAAGGCCTTGGTAAGGTCTATATAGGCTGTGTGGACTACCGTACGCTTGTCCATGGGTCTGGAGACTGATTGGAAGAAGTTAATCAAGTTCAGGAGACATGATCAGCCCTTCACGAACCCAAACTGGGTGGGGTCCAGTGTTTGAAGGTTGCCAATGTCTTGATTTATAAATTCCATGATAATACGCTCCATGGCCTTGCAGATAAGGCTTGTCAGACTGATGGGATGGTAGTTTCTGGGATCCAAGGTGGATGCCCCTTGTGGATTGGGATAACTTCAATAAACCTCAGGTGAGGCTATGATTAAACATGACACTTAGGTGAGGTGCCAGTTCATATTGTAGTTCATGTAGTATACAGCCCGGGATGTCATCTAGTCCCATGTATGCTGTATTCTTGGCTTTAGAGAGTGCATTTTGTACCTGTGTGGCCGTTATTACCGGAATTTGGCGATCTTCCAGTATTGAGATGGGCCATTTAGGGGGTGAGAGGGGGTGAAGTTGGCACTGAATCGATCTGCCAGGATATTGGCAATATCCTTGGAATCAGTATATTTAATGCCATTCTGTTTTAGCTCAGAGCAGATCTGAGCATTGCCATTTAGATTCTTGACATAGTTATAGAATGCAGTTGTCTTTGGAATCTTTGGCAATTTTATTTTCATAACTAGCTTTGGAGGATTTTATGAGGGATCTCGGTTTCTTACTGAGGCTGGTAAGGGAGTTTTTTGCATCCTGGGATTTTCCTCTTTTCTGCAACAGTTTCTTCCTTTTGTTGTAAAGTTTGTTTATGGCAGGGGACCACCACATTGCCTTCCTTTTTTTGGATGAGAGCATCTCGGTTCTATTTGGGATGGCACGATTCATGCACGAGTGGATGTGCTCATACAGTGCCTTAGTGTAGGACTCAGCAGTTGAACTTTCAGTTCCCATCTGCATGGATGTCATGAAGTTTGTCACTTCTGACTTGAGTAGCATGAAGTTGGCTTTGAAGAAGTTTTTTATGGATGTTTCCTTACTGGGGGGTGGGGGTGGGATGTGGATGTTAAAGGTGATTAGCTTATGGTCAGACCTGACTAACGAGGGGGTGACCATAGGTGTGGAGCATCGATTTCCCATGTTGGTAATGACCAGGTCTAGGATACTGGAGCCCCTGGTGGGACTATGGATTAGTTGATCCAGGGCATTGGAATTTATGAATTCCAAGAACCGTTGGGCAAATAATACTAGTGAGATAATTTAACAGCATTGGTAGAGAAACCATCTTTGTGGAAGGGCACCACAACAGCCATTTCTACCTTTTAGGGATATAACCAGTGAAGAGACTTGGGATGAAAGGTTGATGGAGAGATGTAACTAGTAGCAGACAACAAGGGACATTCAGGACCCATGTATTACTGTTTTCATTAGAAAACATGTCAAAAGGGCTTCATCAAAATTAATCTCATGAGGAAGGGGTTGTGAGGGGGAATGGAGGGTAGAGAGGAAAGGATAAATGGAGTGAAGCTGGAAGAAAATTTGTCCAAAAGAATTAGCAATGTGTCTGAAGTCAAATAAGGTACCACTGAAGATAAGTTCAGTACAGAATTGTAGGTTACTTCTAAGTTTCCTAACACAACTGAAGAAGGTCCAATGATTCCCTTTTGAATTAGTTGCAATCCTAAATTCATAGCTGGTCTTACATTTCCTAATGGTAAGATTTTAGAGACTTATGTACCAGTTTAAATTCCTTTAATAATGATGACATGGGCATCTTTTAATGTTGGACAGGTTTTTTTTTCTTTTTATTATAGAATTTCTTGATGTGGTAGTTCTACCATGTGTATTTCATTTTAAACCTGCCAGATTTATTTATTTAACATTTGTTGACCAGGAAAGTCCGACTAGGACAGAGCCTATTTTCAGCAGAGGCCCAGAGAGAAACACTACAGATGCATGTCTTTGGAATGTAGAGGAAACTGGAGCACCCAGAAGAATCCCACACAAATGCATGAAGGAAATGCAGACTCCACACAGAAGGCACTCCAGCCAAGAATTGAACTGGAGAACCTCTTGCATTAATTGTTTCATTACTCTGCCACCCAGATTGTAGTAGATGTCTCAATGCATCTATCCAGAAGGGAGTAAAAGTCAGTGCAGTAGACAGTAGCCTCAGATACAACATTTGCTCATGGGCTATACCATTTGTAATTATTAATAAGATCAGTAAATAGTAAATAATTAGTTCTGGAGTAATCCCTGAATGCGGGGGAATTATTATGGGACCACAGAATAGCTTTTTGTAGAAATGATCCCAGTGAGATGATCAGACTTGACCAAAGAGGCAGTCACAAATGGGGTGATGCAACTGCGTGACATTTTTGTGAGGAAAAGACAAAGAAGATTAATACCCTTGGTGGGTTGGGATACAAACTGGTGAATTGTATTCACATTTACAAAATCAAGAACTGTCTAGGCATATTTGTGCCTGATCATAAATTTTGCTAGTTTATGTGTAGATAGTTGAAATCACCCATGAGAAAAGTATTTGGTTCAGTTGTTAAGTTTTCTAACTAGTTGATGTATTCTGCATGCTCTGAAGGGGTCGTGGATAGGAATCTATAATTGTCTATAATATAATAGTTATTGCTATTGAACGTAACTAAGACTTTGACCAGTTCCAGATTTGTATCATGTGAAATCTGGTGAGAGGCAATGAGCTTGCAAATAAATACAGCTACAACCTCACAGTCTCTGATGGATCTGAATGTATAATAGGCATTGCAACTTGTACAAGGTGTGCAAGCACTACATTGGAACCACATTTCTTTAGTTACACAAATACTGATCTCTTTAAGGTTAATGAGCGGCCTACATTCAGAGACTTTGTTGCTTAAGCTTCAGGCATTCAGCAGTGCTACCTTGATATTATCCAGATTGAAGTTTACTATGTTGGGATGTCCATCAGGTGAACTCTGCCCAAAAAGACACTGTGGGGATGACAAAAGTTTTAGCCATAGTGTCCTTTTTAGGCTGAGCTCACCTAATGGTTTCACTATGTGAAATCCAGTGGGTACAAAATGAAGGCCATCCATGGCAATGCAGGTGGGTCTGCTGACCATTTCATTCCATGCAGATGCATACTCTGGATGCCCCCCATAGAATGATACAAATATACTAGCAATTATTGAATCCCATTTATTTTATCCTTGAATTTAGGAATCATTCTTGGCAATGGTAGAATACTGGTCAGTATCAGAACCTTGCTCTCTTTAAAGATAAGATCAGAGAGTTCAGCAATGCATCTCTGCATCTCTCCCAGAGTGGAATGCCTAAGATCTTTCACCACCACATGGGTAACTTCAAGGATGTAATCACCTATGGGGCAATGCAGAGACCTAAGGGGTCTAGTAACATCTTTAATCCTTGCATCAGAGAGGCAGCCTAGGCAGTCTAGGAGGCTTAGGCAAGGATTTCTTTACTACCTCAGCATATGCCATACCCAATCACTTCCAAGCTGGTCTTAAGTTCTCTCTCTCTACAAGAACACTGGCTCCATGGGCCATGATAATGTACCAGGCTGTCTTCTTGCAAGTGCAAAACATTGTCTGGCAGATAAGTTGCTAAGTTATTTCAACCTCAGTCTTTGCACTGGATTCATGCCAGAGGTATAGAGATCTGCTGTGGTCATCCCATTCCACAAAGGAGGATTCATAATTGAAATAAGCAGGTACAGACCCATAATCCTCATCAACGTTATCTATAAGGCAAAGGAGCATATCAATATGCAACTTATTACAAAGGACACAGGCAGACCTCAGACCCTGAAACTAAAATAATTAGGGTTTGCTAAAGATACATCCAGACACATAAACATGAAGGAATTTTTTGAACAAGTCACTGATGTATCAGACTCAGGCAAATTGGTTCACATTGCATACCAACACCTAGCTGAGGTTATTGCTACTGTACCACATTCTGTTATCATTGATAACCTCATCAAATTAAACCCCCCTGTTACCCTCTAGTTAACAAACTGGATAACTGGCAGAGGAGGCAGCTCTCATCTTAAATAGTAGTTACCAGTGGTATCCCAGGGTGATCTGGCCTGCAACCACTCTTCTTTGGTATCTACTTCTCTGACTTTAAGGCCAACAACAATAGCCTGTGGCTGATTAAGTTTACAGATCATTGCAAACCCACAACTGTCATAAATACTCCTACTGACTCCAAGAAGGCCTAATATACATTAACAAGTGGTGTGTAGACCACAGCCTCCCTCAAATTAAATACCAAGAAATACAGGTCTGTGTCCTTTGGCAAATCTGGAGACCCCCCCACTTCTGTGACATCGGTGGCACTCTCCCTAAAGTCTGACTCAGTCATTAGGAACTTGGGCACTTTCATAGACAGTGAACTATGTTTTAACCACCATCTGGCCACTGTTGCTAGAAAATCCTTTTATATAGTCAAACTAATCATAAAGCATAGATCTGCTATCATAAGTACACCTCAGGTATAATCCCCTCACTTTCTTATGGAAAAAGGTAAACACTAGGTATAATTTTCTTCCTTCACAATCAATAATCACAATGAACTGCATAATTGTAACTTATATTCCTCCTAGCAACAACATCTCAACAGCTGAAGACATTTTCAGCTACTCGTAGATCACAACACTAATATGCGGTTACTTCAATATAAAGTAGAAAAATATTAACAGGGGCACTCCCAACAATGACATCAATTTATTTGACTTCACTCAACTCATTTCTTCTCCAACAAGCTAAATAAAGCCTCCTACACTCACAGAACCTTAGACTGGGCACTCAATAATGCCTCAGGTAAAATTATAGCTAGTGGCTGCCTCCTTGATTCCCTTAGTGACCATCCTCCAATGGACATTGTGAGAGATATGGTTAACATAATTAAACAACATATCTACAAAAATGTATAATTTTTCTTCTTTTAACAAAGACAATTTCATCACTACCCTTAAACTCCTTAATTGGAAACCTTTACACCCTCCAGAAGATGCTGTATCATTTTTTAACTCTATTATCCTTAATCTTCTGAATGCCCATATCCAAAGGCAAAGCAAAAGGATTAAACCCATACCAGTTTCATGATTATCCAAAAAAAAGAAAAAGAAACACAACTTATGAATCAGAGAGACAAAGCATGTTGAGCGTGGCTAAAAGAACAAAACAGCCTCCAATTTGCAGAATTATAGTTACCTTAGAAACTCTACAAAATCCTAAATTAAACTTGATAAAAACTTACTTCACAAATCTTCAAATCACAAATAGACAAAACCCAAAGCTATTTTAGACCACAGCTAACAACATACATTCTGGCCAAGCCTCTCTTCCCATTTTCACCACTTGTCTACATGCCTCTGTACTGCTCCTGAGTTTATTTCTCACTTTGTTCAGACTATCTCTCTTCTTAAGGACACACCCCACATGGTAAATTCTTCTTCTGAAAGATGCAGCAATATTACCTCCAAATTCAACTTCAAACCTGTTCCCACCTCTTCCATCAGACAGCTACCTTCAAAGTTAAAAGCTAAAGCCCTAGAGCCACACAACTTACCAGACAAATGCATATAACTTGAAGATGATACTCTGACTTGTCTATATCTATTGTCTTCAACTGTTCAATAAAAGAAATGTATGCACCCACACTTTGGAAAGCATGCTATATCCTCCCACATCGTAAAGGAGGAAACTCCCTGAACTCTTTAACTATTAGCCCATCACCATCCTGTCTCCTCTAGCCAAACTGCTGAGAAGTGTATTCAAGCTCAACTCCTCAGCCTGATTACTGATAGTAATGTTCTATCACCCTCACATCATGGTTTCTACCTTCACTTTAGTACTACTATAACTCTTATAAACTTAATAACCCCCATAAACCAATGCAGGAATCAGAGTAACCTTGTCTCTGCCATATCCATAGACCTTTCACAAGCTTTTAATATTGCTCCATCTTATCATCTAGCAAAGACTCTCTAGACTTAGACTTTGACCATCTCCACTTTCCTGGTTCTAAAGCTACCTTTCTAGCAGATCTCAAGCCATAAAATGACTTAACATCTGCTCCACCTTTCTTACCATAATTGTAGGAGTTTCCAGGGGTAAAAACTTTCCCCTCTACTGTTTAACATCTTTGTAAATGATCTTCATACAGAAAAAAAGATTCCAACCTAGTTCAATATGCTGATGACTCCACATCAATCTGTACTGATACAAATGTTCATTTCCTCGAGACAAAAAAAAAAACATGAGTTGCTCCCACCAACTGAAACATGATTAACCAAATCACAACTCTTTGTAAACCCAAAAAACAAGCTATTCCTATTTATTCCTAAGCAATATACCCCAGTCAAGCCTCTTTTCACAGTCTCTTTATCAAACAATAGTAGCATTGACCTCACCTCCCATACTAAGTTTCTTGCGGTCATCAACAAAGAAAGCTTAAATTCAACATTCATATAAAACAAAGTTGTCAAAAAACTACCAAAAACTGGGAGCGATATAGTGAGCTGCTCCCGACTTTACTAGCATTACTAGAAAACAAGTCACATTTACGTTCCTTTTCCCAGCCCTGCTCTGTGCTGCCTCCATTCTGATTAACCTACAAGCAGCACAATTCCACCTGCTAGAACAATGCTGTAATATAATAGCAAAATTGGACACTAACAAATCTTACAAACTTTATCACTGTCTGGCACTCAAGTAACTTTATTGGCTTGAACTTTCACACTAAGTGTTATCACAACTTCTCATATCACACAACCTCATCTAGAATACAACCCGCTCTCTGAGCTGGCTAACATCCTGAAACTGTACTCTCTCAGCAGAGCTTTCAGATTTACTGATAAATTACTTCTTATGCTAAACAAAGCTAATAAGCATGCCAGCAACTATCTTTACCACTCTCGTGTCTCTAGGCTGTGGAATCCAAAAGTAACTTTGTCAAAGTCCTGAATAATGAAAGTCTAGTTCTACAGGACTGCTCTGCACCTTCAACTTTACAATGCTTATAAATCTCACTATCTGTCACTAGTATTGTTTGCATATGTATGCACTCATAATGTTTCACTGTTACAGGATCTTTGTATTGCATTGCATGTCTATGTGAAGCTTTTCTTCCTGAGCCTCTGCTGAAAAGGATAATTAACCAGGTGGACCATCCTAGAAGACAAATGCAGATAAATTAATTGTTTTTTTTTCTCACAGATAGTCAAAGGCACTAAGTACTGACCAGATGTACTGTTATTCATTTATTTCCATTTTTGTTTATCAAGCTGCCTGACTCAGCCAATGCCCATTTTAACAATTCAGTCATAATATAAAGTAAACCATAAGGTAGTTTAGCAATAACCCACAACTGGGTGTCAGTATCTCAAGACTTCCCATTATTGGTGTGGTTTGATCATGAGGGTGAAACCTGAGTGATTCAGCAAAGTCAGCCATGGCTAAATCATGTGATGCCAACTTCTAGGAGTGGGCAATTGCTATTAT
Source organism: Protopterus annectens (assembly GCF_019279795.1). Lineage (NCBI taxonomy): Eukaryota > Metazoa > Chordata > Ceratodontiformes > Protopteridae > Protopterus > Protopterus annectens. The sequence goes on from NC_056733.1 coordinate 1,054,905,776, forward strand.
ACAGTGTTCTTCTTTCGGCTTTTCCCAGTTAGGGGTCGCCACAGCGGAACTCCGGTCCGCTAATGATTGCCAGTAGATTTTTACGGTGCCGAGGTGCCAGCCCGACACCCAACTTTCAACGAAGACACGCCCATTCAAGCATGTCTTTCAAACGCCACTTGACCGCAGAGAGGACATGGAGACTCCACACAGAAGGCACTCCAGCTCAGAATCAAATGGGAGAACCTCTTGCTGTGAGGGGACACTGCTACTGCTACACCACCGCGGCTTGCCCAATTGCTATTATACAGTAACATTATTTAATAAAGAAATTGCTTACCTTTCTTAAATAATGTCTTCGTATAATAGTGTTTATTCTTCTTTTATCTTTTTTTCCCTATATGATGATATATTGCACATGCATATGGAACTTGCATCCCCAAGTTCTACATCAGTGCAATACAAGACTGCCTGGTGGAGAAAAGAGCATCTCTGTCGCTTTTTATCTTTGTGTTTGTTCTTTTCTTTGCATGTTTGTGAAATTCTCTTCTGTGGCATTACTGACAAAAATCCTCAATGATTTGCCAGACAATCAAAAATTTTATGAGGGACAGGAAAAAAGTATGGTTTCCTATCAATAACACTACACAGGTGATTGAGTCTACCTGAGCAACTTCTACATCCCAAACACTGGAATGTTAAAAACCAGCACTGATGACTGTTCAAACTTGCCCCCATTCTGGACCCATGGCAATGTTTGTTCCTAGATCCAGAGCAATAGGGAGGTTCAGGGTTCAATATTTGTTTCGGGTTTGTCAGTATTTGGTATTCTGACTTTTGTGCAAAGATTTCGGGCATTGGTAAACTCGACCACCTGTGTGGTGGGTTATTGACAGGAAACTGAAAATGATGTTGAAAATCACAGATGCTCTGTAAAAGTCTGGGCAGCACAGAAGAATAACCACTGGTAGTATGGTCTATTGCACCACTGGTGTAAGCATACCTCTCGACTGTCCAGTGTTTTACAGAATGTCACTGATTTTTGTCACATTTTGCTTTGTTCCAGTGTTAACGAGCTGCTTTGTGTAATCCACCATTTGATTTCTTCAGCATTCATTTGTGTATTGTGTGACACTGAGCAAGTCACTTAACCAGATAGTGGTTTGGCGCAATTTGTAAGTTTGACTACACTAGCGTATTGGAGGTCTGGGCTGCATACATGTTAATTATCTTTTTTTTTTTACCTTATAAGCACTGTATTGTTGAAATAGTAGAATGTATCCCAATGTGGTCAGGTCACTCAAGAATACTTCATCTGCCAGACTTGTTTGTATTGGGATATGCTCCATTTTCTATGGGCACACTTATGCACATCTTGGAATACTAATTATTGGGATAGACTCCATTTTCTATGGGCACACTTATGCACATCTTGGAATACTAATTATTGGGATGTGCTCATTTCAATGGGCACACTTATGCACATCTTGGAATACTAAGTATTGGGATAGGCTCCATTTTCAATGGGCACACTTATGCACATCTTGGAATACTAATTATTGGGATATGCTCCATTTTCTATGGGCACACTTATGCACATCTTGGAATACTAATTATTGGGATAGGCTCCATTTTCAATGGGCACACTTATGCACATCTTGGAATACTAATTATTGGGATAGGCTCCATTTTCAATGGGCACGTTTATGCACATCTTGGAATACTAATTATTGGGATAGACTCCATTTTCAATGGGCACGTTTATGCACATCTTGGAATACTAATTATTGGGATATGCTCCATTTTCAATGGGCACACATGCACATCTTGGAATACTAATTATTGGGATGTGCTCCATTTTCAATGGGCACACGTATGCACATCTTGGAATACTAATTATTGGGATATGCTCCATTTTCAATGGGCACACTTATGCACATCTTGGAATACTAATTATTGGGATATGCTCCATTTTCAATGGGCACACTTATGCACATCTTGGAATACTAATTATTGGGATATGCTCCATTTTCTATGGGCACACTTATGCACATCTTGGAATACTAATTATTGGGATAGGCTCCATTTTCAATGGGCACACTTATGCACATCTTGGAATACTAATTATTGGGATGTGCTCCATTTTCAATGGGCATACATATGCACATCTTGGAATACTAATTATTGGGATGTGCTCCATTTTCAATGGGCACACTTATGCACATCTTGGAATACTAATTATTGGGATGTGCTCCATTTTCAATGGGCACACTTATGCACATCTTGGAATACTAATTATTGGGATTTGCTCCATTTTCAATGGGCACACTTATGCACATCTTGGAATACTAATTATTGGGATAGGCTCCATTTTCAATGGGCACGTTTATGCACATCTTGGAAATTATTGGGATAGACTCCATTTTCAATGGGCACATTTATGCACATCTTGGAATACTAATTATTGGGATATGCTCCATTTTCAATGGGCACACATGCACATCTTGGAATACTAATTATTGGGATGTGCTCCATTTTCAATGGGCACACTTATGCACATCTTGGAATACTAATTATTGGGATAGGCTCCATTTTCAATGGGCACACTTATGCACATCTTGGAATACTAATTATTGGGATAGGCTCCATTTTCAATGGGCACACTTACGCACATCTTGGAATACTAATTATTGGGATGTGCTCCATTTTCAATGGGCACACTTACGCACATCTTGGAATACTAATTATTGGGATATGCTCCATTTTCAATGGGCACACATCTTGGAATACTAATTATTGGGATGTGCTCCATTTTCAATGGGCACACTTATGCACATCTTGGAATACTAATGAGTCATTATTGCATAACTAACTGTATACATGCATTTCCTCTTGCAGCAAAGTCTGACAATTTGTATGCACCTTTTTTACAAATAGGGGATAGAGGAAGAGGTTGTTCTGAAAGAAAATTAGGATCTAGGTACAGACAAATGGAAATGTCTGATGAGATAAAGCAACTAGTGCGTAAGTAACTCAGCCATTGTAGAAAATCTTAAGAAACTAGGAATAAACTCCTACATCACCCAATGGATCATCAACAGGCTCACAGACAGAGCACAGGAGATCAAAATAGGAGAAGCTACCTCCACTAAAAGACCATTCACCAGTGGAGTCCCACAAGACTCTGTGCTGGGACCTCTCCTGTTTGGCATCTACATCTCAGAAGTTAAAAACAATACTAAAGGGCTCTGCCTTCCTAAGTTTGCAGATGACTGTAAGTTAAGTGCAGTTACCAAATCTCTAAATAACTCATCCATCCTCCAGGAAAGTTTGTCCCAAACACATAATTATTACCACAAATATGGTTTAAAGCTAATTTCCAAAAATGCATTGTCAAATTACCACACTGATACTATACCCCTAAGAATTTACCCAGTTGCTCAGGATAGGGAAACGTATGTGGACAGTGAACTATCTTTCAACCAACATGTGTCTACCATGGTGATCAAATCTTTCTATATTGCTCAGCTCATTAATAAAAGTATTATTACTTCTAGGTCCAAGGATGTCATTGTCCCCCTATACTCAGCCTGAATTTGGCCAACATTAAGAAGAACATCCCCTTTGGCATGTATCTGTCCAGCCATGTACAATATTGGGAATACTGAAAGAGATGCCTTACAAAAAGGCTTAAATAACTTTCCTACACAGGCCATCCCAAAGCCCTGTTATTTTATTTGGTTTCTTACAGACTGCTAAGAGGTGACCTGCTAAGAGGTGACTTGCGTCTGGTATACAACACATCCTCTGCAATACCACTGGACCTGCTACACATCAGCAAGTCACATGACATCAAAAATACTTGGCCCAGGGATCTAAACCTGTTCTGGTTTGGAGGGACAGGTATATGTCACAGAAGGCACCATTCTTTTGAAATGGATTTCCTATTCACATAAAACAAAGCACACCACTGTCCAAATTCAAGCAAAACTCAGATATATGGTTGAGAAATAGAAAAGTTATCCCAGGACTTACCCCATGCTAATGGACAGAGAATGTTCATTAATGTTGTTAATCCACACTTTGGGCTTTTCAAAATAGCTATCATATGATCTCAGTTATTATCAGCAGAGGTAATATAAATACAGCTCATGAAGGGGTAAGGTTAATCTAAAGACTAAATGTTGACAGGAAATTCCAAGCATCAAATGGTAAATTTGATTAGGCTTAAAACAGCCCACAAACAGGTGTAAATTTATATTACAAGATGTAAAAAAGAATAAACGAGAATATAAAGTGAGTGAAAGAAAAAGAGAAGACTGAATGAACTGGGCAGGGACAGAAATAAAGAAATGTCCTCACTTCATTTAATACCAAGACCTCTGTTTCAGTGTAGAATGGATGCTTTGTCCCTGCAGCGTTTCACTGTTTGCAGCCCCTGCTGCAGTGATAACGCCCCTTTTGGGTAATGCATACTGCACGTCTGAGCTGGTAACCTCTGCCATCTAATCTGACGAATTTACAGTTTGATATTCTTTTTACCTCCAAAAGTGTCCTTACAGCAAGTACCTTGGTCTGTAAACCTTACATTTACCTCCAATAGGTGTCCCCCAGCAAAAGCCTAGGTCTACTGATCTTTAATCAGTATGTTATAATACAAGCACAATAGCTTTTTCTTAATTCACACTGAGCAAGATCCCGACCACCGAATGAGGGTGTTGCAAGACTTACTGGCCTCTCAATTTAACACCCTGTGCAGCAGCATTTAACTCCTGCTTTTAAGTGCCTTTGTATAGCGTTTGCTCTCCAAACTGTAGGAATATCAGTCCCTTGGTGTTTTAAATTGTGCTCTTGCTCAAGACAACCTATAGGTAGTAAACCCATTGTCTCTGGTTCTGCCCGCCATTTGATTCTGCTATAACTCTACAATAACACCCTGGCTGACTGCATCTTAATGCATACTGTGAGGAGTCTATTCCCTACCCACAACATCCCATTTCACCACCCTACCTAGCCCACTCAACATTTTCCTTTAATTTAATCAGCTACCTGCTACTTATTTTTCCTTACCTAACTTCTTTTCTTTACAGATTGCTACTGCCCTTAACGTGGGTGCTCCCTACCCCACCAGCTATACAGTGGTCTGACCTGCTTCTCCTCCTCACAGGACTGCACCTGAAAACTGTTCAGACCAACTTTAGAATCAACTGCTGTCCCTCAACTACTAATTAGAGTGTACATTAACCTCCTGCTCCTTGGTTCCTCACCATTAATTACAGTTTTTTTCTTTACCTAAGCTTACGACGTGCACACAGGCTGTTTAAAGGCAGTCTCCATGATCTCCATCCCCTACTTTTTCCCCTTCACTACCTCTTTTCCTGCCCACAGTTTTTGCTTATTCTTCTCACTTCTAGCCTTTCATACTTTAACCACTAGATGGCAGTGCTCCCCTATTCTGAAGTGCATTCATTTACTGTATATTACTGCCCTTCTCTCGGTTCTCTCAGCATTCTACTTTCTGTTATATCCCTCAATCCTCTCCTACTGTGTACCTACCTTGCTTACCCACTACCTCACGCTCTCTGCACTCATTTCAGGCCTACCCGCAGTCTTATCACCCAAACATAGTTGTGTCTTCACTGATAGTTTCTGCAGACATTCTGGTCTTGCAAATGGCTTCTAGTTGGGCGCTACCCACTCCGGTCACCCTGCAGGCTCACTCCGCTCATCTCCCTGCCCCCATTTCCCACCCAACCGCGGTACATCTACACTTACACCTATTAAACCACTCCCACTCCCTATTCAGCCTATCATACACCACCCAATTCCCTCCTCACCTATCCCCACCCCTATCATTCTCTCCAGCCACTCCCTACTTTCTTAGCCTATCATTCCCTACTTCACCTACCCCTGCAATTCCACCTATTCTCACTACACACATCTACTCTTTCCCTGCTACTCCTTCCCCACTACACCTACTCCTTATAAAACACATATTCACTCTTTACACATTAACTCCCTCCCTCCCTCCTGCTCCACACTAAACATACCACTCCATATTTCTGCCGTCCTTTTTACATACAGCTTAATACTCCTCTCCTCCAGACCACATCCCCATGGCCGTGCACATCACCCCTGCAAATCTTCTACTGCAAATCCTCCTTCCCCTCTCCCTCTGCCTCCTATTCCACCTAACCTGTCTGCCTCACTTCCACTATTCCCCTACCCTACACACTACTTCCCTTCACCCTTCTAAAGAACCATGCTTCACTTCCTACATTTCACCTCACATCTTCCAAACCACCATCCCTCACCTCTTCATCTTCAAGTTTCTCATCTATCCTACTTTCCACCCCATACCTCACAACCTCTCTGCTTCCTGCATATCTTCTTTCAACCCCCTACTCTACTGTTGCCTCTAAACTTTGTAACCACATTCTCAAACTCATCTCTGTCCTCCTCTCCAGAGACATTCACCCCAACCCTGGTCCTCCAGCAAACCCACATTCATATCAACCCCCAACCCCTACCTCCTCCCCCCAGAAATCTCTTCTTTTCACTACCAATATTGCCCAAATCCTATGTAACAAACTACCTACCTTTCATGACTGGCTCTCTCATAACCTCCCTGACATAGTAGCCGTCACCGAAACATGGCTGAAACCTCATCTTAAACACTCTGAAATCACCCCCCAACTATAAAATCATTAGTAATGACAGAACCCAAAAAAAGGAGGTGGGGTAACATTACTCTTTTCCTCCTCCCAAACAGTAACACCATGTACTGACCCTGTAGCAAAATTCAGTACAGCCAAAGTGACCCTAGCCCTCCTACAAATCAACAACCACAAGAATATAGCCATAGCCACCCTTTACATCCCTCCTGGTAATAATATTCCCATTATGGAAGATATACTGTCTTGGTTCTCTGCTAACATTAACTGGACTTCCAGTCAATCAACCTCCACGTCCCATGCCATCAGTTTATACAACTTGTCCCAAACAGTTAAAACTCCTACTAGACCCAATAAAGATAACTCCTCAGGAAGCATCCTAAACTGGATTTTAGTTTCCCACCCTAAAAATATCTCAAATAGTGGCACTTTGCCTGACTCTTTAAGTGACCACTTGCCTGCCTTCATTTGTCGCACCCCTCCCCCATACACTTACAACACAACTATATCTTAACCCATAACCTCAAAAACTTCAGCCCACAATTCTTTTCAGATAACCTAAAATGAATAAACTGAAACCCTCTGAAAGCTCTCCCTCTTGATGATGCTATTACTCACTTTAACACTACATTTACCAACCTCCTAAATTCCTGTGCCCCTCCCAGAACTAAAAGAGTAAAATCCACCACTGCCCCATGGCTTACCAAAGACAACCTAGCCCTCATGAATACTTGTGGCAAAGCATGGAAACTCCACCTAAAACTCAAAACACCCAACACCTCACCGAATACAAACAACTTCGCAATAAAATAAAAAAACGAATTATGTCTGACCACAAATCCTACTACTCTCAACTTCAAAGCAACCATAAATCCAATCCAAAAAGGTTCTGAAACAGTATCACCAACCTCCTCAGTTCAGGCCGAAAAACTAATCCCTGCCCTGACCCCTACTCCCCAGACCACACCATTGCCAACAAATTCAACACCTTCTTCATTGACTCTATTATCAAGCTCACAACATCCTTACCCCACAACTCCATCATTACTTCAACTCCTATTTCCCTTAACCCCCCCTACCACAACCTCTCCCACCCCTCTCTCTTCTCCTTTAAACCCATCCCAGTATCCACTATAGAAAACTCCTTCATAACTGAAACCCTGTTCAAACACCCCTGACAACCTCCCAACTAACTTTCTCAAACTAGCTGCAGATGGCATTGCGCTGCCTGTTTGCATATTAATCAACCGGTCTCTCCAAGAATCCTATGTACCCCTTCTCTGGAAAAAAAGCCTACATCATTCCCTTACATAAAGGAGGCAACAACACTGACATCCCTAACTTTTGCCCCATCACAATCCTCTCCCCCATCTCAAAAATCCTTGAAAAATGAATTCACCTTCAACTTTTACCATACCTCCTAGACAACCACTTACTTACCCCTACACAACATGGATTTAGACCTGGCCACAGTACCACCACCGCTCTTCTAACCTTTCTTGAAAGCATCACCCTCCTCCGGAATTCTGGTAATATTGTATCTGCTCTTCTCTTATATCTTTCTAAAGCCTTTGATACAATATCCCACAATCTTCTTCTCTCTAAGCTCACTCAACTTAATCTCTCTCCCTCCTCTCTAAATTGGTTTTCCAGTTATCTCTCTGATAGACAGTAATCCACCAAATGGAATAATACCACCTCACCCTACCTTAACAATCAGACTGGCCTGCCCCAAGGATCTATCCTGAGCCCTATCCTGGGCCCTCTGTTATTCAATATCTTCATAAACGACTTCCATAAATACATACTCTCTGACAAACTCATTGAATATGCAGACAACTCTACCATTATTTGTTCTGCAGACCCCCTCCCTAAACTTGTTCAATTAACACAAGCAGCATTCAACAGCACAGAGATTTGGATGCAAAATAATCATTTAACCCTAAATGCATCCAAAACTAAAATCATGACCTTCACCCATTCTAAAAACTCCAAAATAGACACAAACACCTTTTCCATAGTTAGCCATAATAAAACTCCCATCGAAATAGTGTCCCATACTAAACTCCTAGGTGTCATTATTGATGAAAAGTTAAAATTTCACCTTCACCTCCAAGCCAACATTAAAAAAAAAACATAAGAAACTAGGAATGCTCTACTGGCACAATTGCTTCCTCACCCCATCAACTAGGCTTACCCTCTCCTCCACATACCTCCTCCCCTCCCTCATATATGGGGCTCCTCTCCTCGCCAACCTGCAAGCAACCCCCAAAGGTAAACTAGCTTCCAGCTACAATAAAATTGCCAGATTTGCTACTAGCTCTAAATCTCTCTCTCCACCACTCTTACTCCCTGCACTCCCTGAACTGGTTAGAACTCCCTCACTACCTGTTCTACATTCAACTCTCCACTGTCCACAAACTCATATTCAACCCTTCTCATTGCCCCTCCCTCTCCTCCATTCTCACTATGCATCTCCCTACCCGCACCCTTAGATCTAATAATCAAAACCTCCTTGCTGTACACAAACCATCATGTAGCCCTGGTCAGCTTCTTCTGTCTTTCTCCCTAGCTTGCAAATGGAATTCACTCCCTCCCCAAATCTGTACTACACAAAAATCTTCCCTCTTTTAAGGCATTGCTACACTCTTATCTCTCCTCTTCCTGGGAATGCTCCTGCTCTCACTCATCCTAACCCCCAACTCCTCCTAATACTCATACCGCCCTCCCCTAGTTCAATTATGCTTTTTGCCTGACACTTATGGGGGGTGTGGGGGGACAAAGAGTGTAAATATGTACATTACTGCTACTGTTCGTCTTATGTCTGGCTTGCCCATGAATTGTCTGTCTGTAATCCATACTGTATTATATCCTGATATTTTACTTGTATTATCTGTTGCATGCAAATTTTCAAATGATTACTGTACTGATTTCTGGATAAACTGTTTTATTTTTGTATATATATTTACTGTGGAGCTTTTCTCCCCGGGCCTCCACTGAAAAAGGGCTCACCTCGGCCCAATGAACTTTCCTGGTTAACAAACTTCAAATAAATAAATAATATGGGATTGCAGGTACAATGTAATGGTGTGGTGTCACTTAATCAGTTTGTTAATTTAGGTAAAATAGCACACCCCTGAGAAAAAAGGAGGTGGCATCTACCAGTTAGTAAATTCCTCATCAGTTAATGCGTTCATTCTCCCAGGGGAGTTTGTTATGAGATTTGGCCTCAAAGAGATCCTTCAGGACAGCTTGTTCCAGTTTTTGATGAGGTTTCAGGGAAAACTGAATCAGGAAAAGCACTGTAATTTCTAATAGAGACTAATTGATTGATTTGATTTAGTGCTCTTAATTCCCTGTTGGTGTTGTTAGGCTGTGATCTGCAATTATCAAATAACATGGTGCAAGTTTCGGCTGGTTTTCTAGTCTGGGACTAGGTATAAACTTGCTGTGAGCAGTAGCATTATTCGGAGGCAGAGAATAATTTGCTGCTGTTTCTGAGGGGTAGATATTATTGGCTGGAGTTATAACCATTTTCTTAGTGGTTCTTTTACTTTTACACTCAGTGTAACAATAGTGGGAGCCACTTGCTTGTGTCTTCCCGAAGACTCCAGGAAAGTGAGCTGAAGCACATGTGCTGAGAGAACTTTCTGGTGTTTTTCAAATTTAAACTTCACAAATATCCGGGAAAATATTTTAAATTGTTGCACTTATAGTCATTCAATGATTTCAGTGCTTTTTTGCTTATTTAATTGAATTTTTATATATTTTTGTGGTTTGGTTATTTAAACTTGCTGGCTTTTGATCTTACAGTCACCTGGCTATTTAAGGTTCTGATTGTAGCCCCTTCTAGCTAATCTAGGTGTTTATCCATGTGATTTTACATTTCTACCACTTGTTTATGTTAAACTACAGCTCAGCTAAAATGGCTGTTATTCTGCACTTCTTAGTTCCCTGATTGATTGTGTAGTTGAAAGAGCCTCCACTGAACTTTTGCCTTTGTTAATTTAAGCTATTAGATAACTTCTCCATCTAGTTAATAAAAGTGTTTTCCCTGTAACATTCTGCTCATTTTCCTAATATTACAATTTAATCTTACTTTGAAGTACAGTTTTCAGTTTGTTTACTAGTCTGTGTGTAAACTTGCTATGCGCAGGACTAATTTGTTGCTGTTTCTGAGGGACAGAACTCCTTTCAAATTGGTTCGTTTACCTTTGCACTCAGTTAATGGTGAGTGGTTCTGCTTTGCAAAGTGCCACATATCACTGCACTCAACATACAGAAGCACTTTCGTTTTTGAATTCTTTCTCGGGAACCTTGGACAATTCCACCTCCTGGTTTTAGCTGTATAAACAGCAGTGTAAAGCTGTGATGCATTGTTGTACATATAGCCAGTCTAGACATATTACCTACCTGCCTGCACTCCTTCATTCTTTTGGTAACTTAGTTGGCTACTTTCAGGGCTACTCTTGATAACTGGATGTGTAGACACCTGGATGGAGAGACACAAATTCAAAAACTTACACCAGGATTATCCTCTACTTTCCTGCTTGATTTAGGAGGTGAGGCTACTGTGTGTGCCAAAACAGTGGCAAGAAGTTTTAGTTTTTTTCTGCCTAAAGATGCATATGGCCGTGCATCTTATGTTCCCAGTGATTTCTTGCCTAGTATGGCCTATGTTCCTGGACTTCTGCATTCTACCACTAGCTTTCCTTTTGTATGTTAGTTCCATACCTGGTTCATTTGCATTTCTGTTCTGTTGTCCTCACATAAGCTGGTTTGAGGCACTGTTTTTCTTCTTTTTCAGCTCTGCGTATTACCTGTTCTTCCTGAGGTGCTACAGCCTTAAGTGTTTTCTTTAATTTTTGTGCTTTCACTCTAGTCAACTTACAAGTTTTCAACCTAGTCTCTGCTGATCTTAGACCCTTCTTTGACCACTATTTGCAGCTGATTGTGACTACCAGTGGTTTATGCTGGGGCTGTTTCAGTAGGGATGGCTTTGCAATCTCTGACTCTACCACAGCGTCCTTTCTTTACTAGGAGGAAACTTTTCTCAGTTGTATGTTGGTGACTTATGCATGTGATCTTGTGACTGTATCTCTTAATGAACCATCTGTTGGCCACTATTAAGCGATTTGCCAGACAGAAATCTAGAATTGCCTCTTCTTCTTTATTCCCGTTGCCCCAGACATGTGGATCCAGGAAGTTGTGATATCCTGTTCTGCCTGTCCTGATATGAACATTCAGGTACCCCATTATCAACACCAAGTCATGTTATCCTGCTTTATCTTGGTCCTACAACTGCTGCCTAAATGCACTCTTTTCCACACAATCACAGCATTGCTGTCATGAAAACAATAAGATTATGAATACCCCCCCTATCTGTACACTGTACCCCCTATCTGTACACTGTACTCCCCTGTCTGTACACTGGATTCTTATTGCCATGAGTTTGTCATTAACTCATGGAAAGGAACGTTATATTACATAAACATACGGAAAGGATCATTATGGAATTAATAAATAAGGACACAGACAACCTTCAGCATCTTAACCCAAGCCAGTTTGGATTAGTTAAGAGTATATCATGCCTACTTAACCTGGTCAACCTCTTCAAGATGGTTATTGAAGCAATGGATGAGGGCAGTTCAGTACACACCACATGTCTAGATGTCACAAAGGAGTTTGAAATGGTCCCACATTCAGGAACCATTGATAAACTCCACCAGTAATTCATTGGATAACAAATTGGCTTAAAAATACAACCCAGGAAATTAGGGTGGGAGGCTTTAATCCCCCTGAAGACCTGTCACTACTAGCAGACACCTGGGACCAGTCCTTGGGCACTTCTCTCTGGCATTTACTTCTTGGAGGGTAAGGCTAAAATTAAGTGGTTGTAACTGACCAAGTCTGAAGATGACTGTAAACTCGGTGCATTGTAAACTCCCCAGAGAGCACAACGATCATACAAGAGGGCCTTTCCCAAACATGTAACCAGTATCAAAACCACAAAATAAAATGAAATGGCAAGAAATGTATAATAATATCCTTCAGAAAGCAAGACTTCCCTTGTAACTATCTCATTGACAACAACCCCCTGAAATGTGATATTGTAGTCAGGAGTCTGGGAACTTAAGCTGACAGTGCACAGTCCTTTGATTACCAGATATCTGTTGCTGCATGTATCATACTCTAATGGTACGGCGTCCAGGCCCGACGATGTAATCGTTCCATTCTACTCGGCTCTCTTTAGGCTGACCATTCAATAGAAGGCCCCTTTTGTTATGTACCTGTCCAAACACTTGCCATAACTGGAATGACCACAATGATTTCTCACAACAAAAATGAAGGGTCTAACTCATAAAAATTATGCAGACCATCTCAAAGCCTTGTCCCTCTTCTCAGTATCATACAGGCTACTAAGAGGTGACCTCTGAATCAAGTATAGAGCCTCAGCAGGCCCTAGCCTGTCAGACTTATTACACATTTACAATTCCAATGGTAGTATAAACACTCGATGAAGGGATCTCAGTCTCTTTTGTAACATGAACAGGACATGTTGGAGGACAAGTATGGATCGCAGAGAATGCCACATCTATAGAACTGTCTTCCACTCCATAAAAAGTAAAATATTTCTATCTTACTCTATACGACAATAATTTAGATGATTGGATGGCAAACCATAAATTCATCCCTGGTTTAGTACCCATCTCCCACGTGGAAAGGAGTAACAAGCAATTATCTCAACATATATAACAACAAAAAGGTCAGTGAATCCAAACAGTAAATATTTATTACATAAAAGCAATGCAAAACTCACTCTAGCATCTCGGCTTAATAGTCTTGAAAGAGTAAAAAATACATTTCATCATCCCTTAAATTTCACAGTAAAAGCACCTGGCTCAACCAATTAAACAGTTAAAATCAAATTTAAATTAATACCTTCCAATTACAATCTATATTTAGACCAGCAGGGATCAGAGTACCATGTTTTAAAATGCACAGTTTTCTTTATACAAAAACTTACTTTTAATATCTAAGCAGCTATCATACACAACTATTTTTTCCAAAATAGTACCCCTTAATTCCCCTGGGTCACTATTATGATGTATTTTAAAATGTGTGGTCAAAGGGCTCTAAGCTTGGTATTTTTTATATCTCTAACATGCCCTTGTAATCTTACCTTGAAAGCCATCTTACTTTCCCCTATGTAAAACAAATCACAATAACATCTCAGTGCATAAACAATTCCTTCAGTATTGGAGTAATGTCTCCCATTGGATTTGAAAGTCAAACCATTAATTTTATCAAAGCATTTTACAATGTACTTGCAACTTGAGCAATTACCACATGTAAAGGTCCCCATAGTCCTAGACTCCCTCAACAAAGTATTACCCGGTATAATAAATCTACTATGAACAGTCATATCCTTAATATTGCAACCCCTTTTAAATGATACCAAAGGGGTGTCAAACAATATGTTAACAAATTCTCTAAACTTAAACATAAAACCCCAATAAAAAGTTATATTAATCATTAAATACATCACATGTGGTATTAAGAGTAGCCTTTTCATTAGTGACTGACCTATCTCTGCCACCTCCATTTACTATTATGTCCATTCTTTGTCTATCTGAACCATTCCTATTTAATGACCTCTCCAACATTTCTTTGTCATGCCCTCTCTCCAAGAACATATTAATCGTCTTATGTACTTCCATCTGTAGATCTATATTATCATTACATAACCTATAAATACGTAAAAGTTCACCATAAGAAAGTGCATTAAGTAAATGAGGGGGCAACTATGTCCATCTAGAAAGTGACTACCATCCTCAACTTTTCTATGGAAGTTTGTTTTTACCCTGCCAACAGAAAACTCTCTAACTGAACATCCAAAAATATAATAGTTTTCCCACACTGAAGTCCATCAATTTAAATATCAAATCTGTTATGCTGTAGGCTCCTGTATAAAATCGAAAACTAATTCATAACCTCCTCTACATACAAAAATTAAACCATCAAGATATCTATAATATTTTAATACATATTTTGCATAAAATCCTGTCAGTATATTCTACTTCAAATAAGCCCATAAATAAGTTAGCATATATGGGGGCAAAAGGTGCCCCACGGCCATTCCCTGTAAATGATGATAAATTACTTTATTAAATTCAAAATAATTATGTATTGAACAAAAATAAACTAATTCTATTATATAACATGCTACTGGACCATCTCCAAAAAAATATGTTAAAGACTCAATCCCAAAGCTATGTTGACTGCTGGTATAAAGACTTTTTACATCCACTGTAATCCAGCACATATCATTAGTTCACTGTAAATCTGAGATTTTTTCTAGAAAATCAGACGTGTCCTTGATGATTGGGGGTAACAAATGTTAATGAAGCAATAGACCTATACCATGCAGAAAATAGTTACACACAGAAACAATGGGACATCTAGCAGGATTATACAAATCTTTATGGATCTTTGGTAAACAACAAAAATGAAGCCATAACACACCCTTCACTACTGAACTTTTTTCAACATCATTTTTATATAGGTACCCCAACCTATAACCCTTTTTAAGTAACTCGTGGAATTTTACCACAGCTGTTTTATACTCAAGTGCAGTCACTACTTCATACACACTTTCATAATTCAGGTGGTTGTAACACGTTTTTAAATACTGTGTGGAATATATTGCCACAATTTTATTACCTGTTATCTGAAGGCTTAAATACTAGCTCCTCCTGTGTACTAAGATATTGTAAAGCCTTCCACTTTTCCTTAGACAAGTTATATTGAATCTTATTTTTATTTTTAACATACTCTAAAAAAGCCAATTCAATAGCAAAATTCACCTTGGCAGAAAACTGTTGAACTCCCCCATGAATGAAAGGAGGTATAAAACCACGTGTACATGCTATATTGTTTGTATCTAGCAAACAGTAGGCATTATATTCACCATCTTTTTCTATTTACCCTTGTAATGCCTTCCTCTGGTTATTCATACATAAAATGTAAGAGCTAGAAATGACTACGAGGATGTAAGGCTAGGCTTCTTAAGATCCTCACAGATCAATAGCCAAGTAAGTACCTATGAACCCCTGAACCAATGAAAAGCATATCTTAGTTGGATTTATTGCAGATAACTTGCAAGAGCCAGCCATTTTAAATAATTGCAGAACTTTCTCACTTTCTTTCTTTTTTCTGTTTTGTTTGAACCTTGTTTGCTACCTATCTCTATATTAAATCTGTATCAGGCCTTTTGTAAACAAACTGTTTCACAACATAGCTAGACTGGGGTCTACTTTATTCCCACGAAAGCTGAATCAGTCGAATACAATTCGCGCGACACATAAGTGAAATGCGAGTACGTCGAACGCACTAAACCGCGAAAGTAGAAATATCGAATTTGCGTAATTGGCTGTCTGCGGAATAGCTCCATAAGGTAAGTGTGCGATAGTTATGGACCTTCGAGTTAGGGTGCAGGTTAAGGTAAGTGCATTGATAGGTAATGTATGTAAGGTTTAGTGTAGGGTTTTGTTAAGTGTATGTGTGTGGAATATTTAGTTTGCTTGGGTATAGCTCAGTAGGGTAAGTGTGCGGTAGTTACGGACCTTAGGGTTAGGGAGGGGTTAAGGATAGTGCATAAATAGTTGTGTATGTAGGGTTTAGTGTAGGGTTAGAAGTAAGGTTTTGGTGCTTTACTTTAGGGTTAGAAGTAGGGTTTTGGTTAGTGTGCGTATGCGTTATATTTTACTGTGTTTCGGTAGGTAGTATTTTGCAGGCGGTGGGGTTTGCCGACTATGAGAGATCGAGATTTCGGATTTTGCGGTTTAGTGAGTTCGACGTATTCACGTTTCTTGATCGTGCAAATTGTATTCAACCGATTTGGCTTTCGCGGGAATAAAGTAGACCCGCTAGACTGTCCGTTTATTCTATGCTGATGAACCCAAAGGCCAAATTCCAAAACAAGTCAAGCTTGAGGTAGCATACTATCCCAAGTACTTACACTGCTCCCTGTTCCAAAAGATGTGCAATAGGTTCACAATTAATTACTAGATTAGCTGGCCTAGTGGGATATTTTAAGCCTAGCCAATATCACTGCTAGTAATATGAATCAAACCCTGTATCTTCTGTCTGTGAGTCAAACACCTTAACCATTATACCAACCCCCAATGAGTAAAGTTCATAGATAATTACTAGGCTAGCTGCCTTTTGGAGCCATTATTTTAAGCCTAGACAATTTCTCTCAAAGGTAAGACTCAAACCTTGCACCTTGTGTTTGTATTTAATTATTATGCCAATCCCCTAAGGTTGCCTCAAGCAGCATATTCTAATGAGGAATTATTGACCATTATTCCAGATTTCCAGACAGGAACTAAGCACTTTGATTTTTTACATTGGCAGTTGAACATGGAACCTTTTTTACTGGCAATGAATGCCACTTTACAAGTATAAAGTAATGCTGGAACTCAGTTGATGCCAATGGCATCTGCACTGAAGAAACAACTCCACTAGTACGAGAGAACTGGCACTTTCAGCATTAGATAGTGTATAGCCTAAATGCCTATATTACCAATTCCCAGATCAAGCATTGTACAGGCCAAAGTTGGCCACTGGAGGGGTCAACAGCAACTGTGGTCATGTGCAGTAATGTTATATAGGAGCCATACCCTTCATACACAGAGGGCAGCTCCAAACTTCCTTTTTGTAATTTGGTTTACTGTGCTTTTTCAATGCAGCCCCAATGCTTGTAATCCTCATATGTTTGGACATTGCAATGTATGTGGCATAGAGTTTATACCTGTCATGCGTGCACTGTCATGTCTGACATACAGGTGACACTGTGGGGATAGTCAGCCTTTGAGGATGATCAGCTGTACTTATATATCATAACGCTTCATGCAAGTTGGCTAATTGCTTGCAGTACTAATTCTGACATACAGGTCGAATGGGGCGACATCCAGTTTCATATAAAGTCAAGTGGTTACATAGTAGGCTAAGCGGTCATCATATTACACCAGCAATAGGCAATGTGATTCCTTCACATAGAATGCTACTTAATTTCATTATTTATTACTGTTGTAGTATGGTAGCCTATAGATATGTGGCATTAGTGCAGTGGCAGGTAGCCTGTGGGTTGCCTTATCTCAGTACCTGTTACTGGTGTAGCGTGTACTCCGTAGGCTCGTGATGTTGGCATAGAATAGGGTGGTCTGTGGAGTACTATGCCTGATGGTATGATGTCTTACTGGATGGTTGACCAGGAGAAGTAGTTTCTAAGTAGCATGGCACAGGCTCGCTGGAGTGCTATCCTGATTTTTCTGGAACCCCAGGGCAAAGGTGAAGCATGTCTGTAAATAGTGGAGTCTGGCTTATTTGGCTGGCGTCATCATTAAAGACATGTGTGTCATTTGTCATTCATAAGCCACTATGTAGAAACACCCCCCAGCAGAAATCTGAATTATCTCCTGATGCCTTGATAAAGGGTGTTTTACAAATATATCGTAGATGTGTATATATATATATATATATATATATATATATATATATATTTTTTTTTTGCTTAGGCAGGTTCCCTCTGACTGGGTCTTAAATACATCTGCTGTGGGATTTTTTGTTTGATTCTTATTTAGTACCTACCCCCAAGTATTTTAGTCCTTGCATAAGCTGTGGTTCAAATCCTGAATTCATTTTTCAAGTACGGTATGCTTATGAGTTAAAATATAAATGAATAATGTTCGTATGTATAGGATTTTAACTTATTAATCTAACAAATTTTTGAAGAGTCACCTATCTTTGGTTTTTAAGAATCAAGACTGGGTAGTTGTGTATTGTCCATGATACCTTGATTAAAAAGAGGTTATGAAATGTTTTTGTTCAGAAGTTTTTTTTCCTCTGCTAAGCATTATTTGGCTGGGTCCCCTGTGCATTTGATGTGGGACATTTTGCTCTTTTGAGGGTTATTGAGGGATATTCTAGAGAATTACATATTGAGACAAATTTTGGTACATTATTACATACTGATTCAAATTTTCTTCCATAATGTTTAGCTAGGCTGAGGGACAACAGTGCATTGAGCAGTATTTGGGAGAGAATCATGCAGAAGGCAGATTGATTCTTGTAGGGCGGACAGGAAAATTACAATTTTGTAGAGTCATACTACTATCCTTGACTGCATTTTTAGTTGTTAGGCAAATCTACTCCTTCATACACAGGGAGTCAAGTTTGACCCACAACTATTTAGCAGACTGAAAATGTTCAATAAGAGAGTCCTCAGCAGAGGAAATGTATATCGGTGACTTTTACAATTTGTACTGATGACTACAGACAGTAATGCTTTTGTCTTGGGTATATTCAGAGATCAACCTGAGAACATAACCAAGACTCTGGCTTAGAAAATTATACCCACAATCATACCTCTCAACTGTCCCTGATTTTCAGGGATGTCCCTGATTTTGACTCAAATTTTAGCTGTGTCCCTGTTAATCCCTCCAAAAACTGGTGAGCTTTGGAGAAAAGGTGATGAATTACACTTATTAAATAATAGATATATAGACTTATTTTACTTCAGAAAATGTCTATAAATTCACATTGTCTTATTCTTTCAATGTCTTAAGCTAATAGCACTGATATTTTAAAAGTGTCTCTGACTGTCCCTGATTATTTTTCGATTTGTTGCTGATTCTGTTGAAATCTGTCCCTGATTGGTTAAGAGCTAAGCCCACAATGGTAAAATTGTCTTCATTTTGGAAGAGGAACAGAGCATCAGAGTAGGAGGATGTTTGACATACATAAATGTAAAAAATGAACAAGACCTAGTTCCGTCCTTGACCCTTAAGGACATTTTTTCGAAAGAAGTAGGGATCAAAAGCAGTGTATTTCCATTTAATTCTTTAGCTTCTTATTCATTGCTAAGCCACTAATTGTGTTTCGGAGTGCATTACAAAGGTATACATGGATGTGTATAAGTCAAAGAGGTTGTATTTGGACCATTGTAATGAGCTTGCTAGAATGAAGTTGTGTCAACACCATAGCCTTACCGAAATTCATGTTGAAGAGTGGAGTGACATCAAACAACGTCAGAGGGTAAAGACAGCAGTCCAAGATGGTTTTGCACTCTGGTACATCATATTCAGTTCCTAGTCATGAGTAACTCTGTCAGAAGCACACCTCCATTTGTCATTTTACCTTATAGTATCTGTTGTCTGGTACATGAATTAATTTGCATTAATTATGAAGAGAGTTAGTTTGCCAGCTCCATTGGTAACCATAGATAAAGCTCTATGATGCAGGCCACCCGAGTCTGAGTGATAGCTGGAGGGCATTGTGGTTGTTTTAGCTTCAAGAATATACTCTGTCCTCATGACAGAAATGGGCAACAGTGCCAAGGGTTCAGCAACCTTCACACAGTGAGCCAACAGCAAAATCCCAGAGACCTTGTCTGACTACCTTCTTTGAATGTAGTCAGGAGGGGATTGTGTCTACCTCTACTTTCTGCCATGGCAGACTAACAGAAATGACAAGTGGTTAAAGGAGGTGATGTCTTGAGGCTACACAATTCCCTTTTTCTTCCTACCATACTGAAATCCATGGTCTTAGGAGAACAGAGTGAGTTGAGTATGAATGAATGTGGATCACTTTTCTCCAGTAAATGTAGCCTTGATGAGAACTATATGCTATACCAAGCAGATATCTCCCTGTAAGAAACCTCTGCTCCTGCCTGGAGATAATCATTGCACAATGAATTGACCAGCCATGCTTTTTTTGGTAGTTAACAGACTGCATAATTTGGTCTCTCTAGCCAGACATTAAGCCATTCCAAATAAGAAATGCAGATTATCTACTATGTTCCTTGCAACCAAGCTTCCATCCTTAAAAGTAGTTTCTCCTACCATGACAAGTGCAGGAGTTTCTTGTACTCATTGTAAGCCTAATTTTTTGCAATAATTTGCAATACTGTGAATTCATATTCCACGTTTCCTAGTAATGGGGCCTTTCTATCTTTTTGTTCCAAAGACGTTTACTCTGGACCGAAACAATGTTGATAACTGCCCTTTTCTTGTTTTGTACCCATTTCTAAGGATATTTTGAAAGTTGTGTCCATGGAGCGTGATTCTTTTATAAAGGACATGGAATTTAAAATGCATTTTAGTCTCCATCTTGTACAAGATATAACACTTACACTTCCCACATTAGTGTAATAAATGACCTCCTAATGGTGTGAGATCAATGTTAGCACTATGTTTTTCTTTTCCTTGATGCAGTGACAACAGTTAGTATCACAGATCATAGTAACTGTTATGGAGCTTGTTTCGATCTTCCTCATCCTTCATTGCTTTTCTTTGACAGCAGCTCCTCATTATCCTCCTATCCCAGAATCCTGCAGGGATCCATTTTATTTCATGTACACAATTCACCTAGGAGAGCTAAATTAAGTGAGATGTTCTTGCTAACACTGCTTTGCATGTGATACAGTAGTACTTTTCCTTTTCTTGGAAGTATTCTATCATAAACACTTTATAGATGATCTGGAATTCATCTGCCTTGAATGATTGGTAATCATTTTGGATTCTCTTCTCGCACCAGCTGCCTGGCTTCATTTTCCAGTGCTGACACTGCAGTGCAACATACAATGGGGTGCTGCACTCCTGCGTGTACCGTCCGATACAAGATCCCATCTACCAGAGTTGGTGATATTTCAGATGCATATAAAAAAATCCCATTACATTTATACAAAAGAATAGGGAAATTCATTTCCTGAATACTCTGGCTAAATTTCCCCTGGCCAGTATGAGTACCATATTATGCCTCCCATGAAGGTAGGCCACAGACCTACTAGGACTAACCCAGTTAACAAAATGTAGACTAAAATGGTCAAAGAGAGTGATTACAGCTATACATGGCATTATGAGGAACTTCAGCTGTCCTGCCTTGAACTTTGCATTACTTATGGTGGCACAGTCTTAATAATAAGGTGAATGATCTCAGAGTTGTCCTTGAAGACAGACTGTCACTTAGGGACATGGCGTCAGCTGTGGTTAAGAATCTGTGTTACCATCTAAGGAATATAACAGAGGTTAAATACCTGCTGCCTCTTAAACAGCTCTCTGTCCATGCTCATGCTCTTGTATCTTCCTGGTATGATTACTGCAATGCAGAATTCCATGAACAGATTATTAATTTGTAAGGATGGAGCTCCAGCGCCTTCAGTTAGTACAGAATTCCATGAACAGATTATTAATTTGTAAGGATGGAGCTCCAGCGCCTTCAGTTGGTACAGAATTCCATCAACAGATTATTAATTTATAAAAGTGGAGCTCCAGAGCCGTCAGTTGGTACAGAATTCCATGAACAGACTATTAATGTGTTAGGATGAAGCTCCAGCGCCATCAGTTGGTACAGAATTCCATGAACAGATTATTAATTTGTAAGGATGGAGCTCCAGCGCCTTCAGTTGGTACAGAATTCCATGAACAGATTATTAATTGGTAAGAATGGAGCTCCAGCACCTTCAGTTGGTACAGAATTCCATGAACAGATTATTAATTGGTAAGAATGGAGCTCCAGAGCCTTCAGTTGGTACAGAATTCCATGAACAGATTATTAACTGGTAAGGTTGGAGCTCCAGCACCTTCAGTTGGTACAGAATTCCATGAACAGATTATTAATTGGTAAGACTGGAGATCCGGCGCCATCAGTTGATACAGAATTCCATGAACAGATTATTAATTGGTAAAGTTGGAGCTCCAGCGCCTTCAGTTGGTACAGAATTCCATGAACAGATTATTAATTGGTAAGGCAGGAGTTCCAGCACCTTCAGTTGGTACAGCATTCCATGAACAGACTATTAATTTGTAAGGCTGGAGCTCCAGAGCCTTCAGTTGGTACAGAATTCCATGAACAGATTATTAATTGGTAAGGCTGGAGCTCCAGCGCCTTCAGTTGGTACAGAATTCCATGAACAGATTATTAATTGGTAAGGCTGGAGCTCCAGCACCTTCAGTTGGTACAGAATTCCATGAACAGACTATTAATTTGTAAGGCTGGAGCTCCAGAGCCTTCAGTTGGTACAGAATTCCACAAACAGATTATTAATTGGTAAGGATGGAGCTCCAGAGCCTTCTGTACCAACTGAAGGCTCCAGAGCCTTCAGTTGGTACAGAATTCCATGAACAGATTATTAATTGGTAAGGATTGTGCTCCAGCCTTCAGTTGGTACAGAATTCCATGAACAGATTATTTTATTGGTAAGGCTGGAGCTCCAGCGCCTTCAGTTGGTACAGAATTCCATGAACAAATTATTAATTGGTAAGGCTGGAGCTCCGGCACCTTCAGTTGGTACAGAATTCCATGAACAGATTATTAATTGGTAAGGCTGGAGCTCCAGCACCTTCAGTTGGTACAGAATTCCATGAACAGATTATTAATTTGTAAGGCTGGAGATCCAGTGCCTTCAGTTGGTACAGAATTCCATGAATAGATTATTAATTGGTAGGGCCGGAGCTCCAGTGCCTTCAGTTGGTGCAGAATTCCATGAACAGATTATTAATTGGTAAGGCTGGGGCTCCAGCACCTTCAGTTGGTACAGAATTCCACATATTATTAATTGGTAAGGATGGAGCTCCAGAGCCTTCTGTACCAACTGAAGGCTCCAGAGCTTTCAGTTGGTACAGAATTCCATGAACAGATTATTAATTGGTAAGAATTGTGCTCCAGCGCCTTCAGTTGGTACAGAATTCCATGAATAGATTATTAATTGGTAAGACTGGAGCTCCAGCATCTTCAGTTGGTACAGAATTCTATGAACAGATTATTAATTAGTAAGGCTTTAGCTCCAGTGCCTTCAGTTGATACAGAATTCCATGAACAGATTATTAATTGGTAAGACTGGAGCTACAGTGCATTCAGTTGGTAGGGAATTCCATGAACAGATTATTAATTGGTAAGGCTGGAGCTCCAGCACCTTCATTTGAACAGATTATTAATTGGTAAGGCTGGAGTTCCAGCACCTTCAGTTGGTACAGAATTCTATGAACAGATTATTAATTGGTAAGGCTGGAGTTCCAGCACCTTCAGTTGATACAGAATTCCATGAACAGATTATTAATTGGTAAGGCTGACGCTCCACCACCTTTGTTTGGTACAGAATTCCATCAACAGTTTATTAATTGATAAAACTGTCTACAGTTTGGCCAGTCCTTTTTCTTCAGCTTACGAAGGTTCTCAAGGTACAGACAGGCTCATCAGTTATAATTCTTCCTTCGTGCACCAGAAATCTGGAGCCCACGTCTTTAGTCGCCTTAAGACTTTCCCATGCTAATAAGATATAAGTGTTTCCCTAAAAATCCAGCTTTTTTTAGTTTGTCACACAATCTCACTTGACGTTATTTGCTGCAGACTGAAATTACACTTAACAGTTTTTGTTTGCTACATTTATGTATAACTTATTTTTTATTTATTTATTTATTTATTTTTGTAATGGTGCCCAGCATCATGCAAACTAGCTATCAATTATTTCATGGAAGACTAGCAAAATGTGTTTGTCTTTACAAAGAAACTTTTTTTTATAAAACATAACACCTAAAAAAACACAGAATTCTTTATTCACAGCAACCCAAGTAAGGAAGCATGAGCTAATAAGCAACCGGCATTATTTCCCTAAAAAAAAAAAAAAAAAACAAGGCCCTCATGTGACAAAGGAATCTGCAAGCTTTGTATTTGTGGCACGGATGTCAGCAGTCTCAACTCAGGTTGACTTTCTCACTCTCTTCTCTGTCACTGCCTTTCTCTTAGCATGCCCCTGTTATGTTTATCATCTTTCTACATGCTGTTTCTTTTAAAATATTTTTTTTCAGCTTAAATATCTGAATGACAGTCATTTTAATGAAAAATGGGCAACCAATGCTACACTTCAAGACATGTTGTAGAAGTCTGTGGCTACCCAGTGGTATCAAACAGAAGAGAAAGAAAAGCTAATAAATGTCTGCCAAGGATGTAAAGCACTGTCTGCTCTATTATAGTGCTGTGTAGTTTTGTGTTAGTACAAATAACACATAATGCCCAGAAACACGCCCATGAACTTGCACAGACACACACACAAACATAAGCATACAGATACACAAGACATTATACTGCTGTTCTTCATAGATGTTCATACTAGGCTAACTGCCTTTATGGGTCATTTTAAGCCTAGCCAATTACCTCATGTAAGAATCAAACCCTGCACCTTGTGTCTGTAACATAAACACCTCAACCATTACACCAACCTCCTTTAATAAATATAAATAAATAAAATTTAAATATAAATAAGTAAAGTTAAGTTTGACTTTTAGCATCCAGAATACCACATACATACACATGTACGTACACACATGCACACACACGCACACACACACACACACACACACACACACACACACACACACACACACACACACACACACACACACACACACACACACACACACACACACACACACTCACTCACACTCATATACACATGAGTGACTATTACCACCTGTATAGCTAAATACATAGCTGAGGAAAACAGCTGCAGCAGAGTGTAACATGCTATAGGATGCTGTAACAGTTATTGCATTTTCTACTAGTTATATTTGCATGGTTTATGTGATGATTTAGGATAGGTAGACCTAGTTTGTTTGTTATTTAAGTCTAGATGCATGTTATTTAACAGTTATCCTACATTTGAATAAAGAAGCAGGAAAAGTTAAAACTGGTCTATTTTCTAGTTGCCAATAAAGAATTCTTTGATCACTGCTTAACAAAGGAATATACCTTTCAACTTCTTTACTCCAGAATTCTAGACAAACCAAAAGTAATGAGGGAACAAAGGGTCAAAATCAGGAATACATTGTAAATATTGTTCTTAAAAACTTACAAAGCAGCTACAATAATGTTTTGCATTAGCATGTATTTTCTGAAGTCTGTACCTCTGCCTGTCATTATTTAGTGACTGCAGTCATCAGTAATTTGTAAGAAAACCACATATTTTCTGAGGAACAGACCAAAAATATTACGTAAAAATGGTGGCATTCTTTAAAATTCTGGTCATTTGAGAGGTGCAATGGAATCATTGCTGGTGTGATTTTTGTTTGTGTACTGGCATCACCACCAAATCAAAGTTTTTAGACTTTTTTCCTCTGGGTTGTGTGACATAGACTAAGTATATAGTTTTAAAGTCTTTCTTTTCCAGTGTGTTTCATCCAGTTAGAGCTGGTTGAAGCTTATTTTAATACCCACGTGTAGCCAAGAATGAACTCTGTTGTTGTCACTATATTAGTGTTTGATTTTTTTTTAATTCACAGCTATGAATGCACAATGGCGAAGAGATCTTGATCTTAACCGAAAGGCTCTACACTTGCTGCCATGTTTCATTCTCCAGTTTGTGCCCTAGTTAGTGCTTCTTTCCTCTACATGCCTTCCCTGCATCAGTCCAGGTTTTTACTAGGTAATCTGGTTTCCTACATTGCAAAGGCATTCACTTAGGTAAAGTGGGGATCATCTTTATTGCTCATAAGTTTACATGTGTTTGTGTGAATGTGCACGTGTGCATCCTGCTGAGGACTGGCACACAGTCAAGGAATAAATCTCTGCTTTATGCACCCAGCATGAGGAGGTGTTCAGGTGATGAGCCAAAAAGTGCTGATGGCCACTGCCTAAATGATGTCCATGACTAGCCATGGCAGGTTGTGTGTCCATAGGTAGCAGTGGTGTTCTCTCTCCAATGGTCTGTGTAGTCTGATGTGGAACAGTCTGTGTCTATCTGACCTGCTCAGAACCTGTCCCTCTGGGGGTAGAACAGGGGCAGTTGCAATGTCTCTCATAGAGGCACTGATGGAGGTACTATTAGCCGCAACAGACATCAGAAGCATTGTGTGATGCTTAGAAACCAAAACAGCTGAGAGAAAAGGCAGACTTGTAAAACATAAAGTACATTAGTTTCCAGAAGGAGCCACAAAGTTCTTGAAGAAAAGTTTATTATCCACAAATAAATAGACTGATAAGCGCTTTTGTTCATGTAACAATAATGAACTTCTTCAGACACAGTTGAAAACAAAACACAGGTTTTAAATGGGGCCCAAAGCAGTCATCTGATCAGAGGATGATGTCATTAAAGCCTCCCATTTACATTTCTTAAAGTGACAATGTGCTATTTAAAGTACCATTCAAACTGTATAAACACAGTAATCTAAAATGTAAAAATATTCATTCACTAAGACCTTAAAATGTACTGAATAAAACATGAATGAACTTATTAAAAACATAGCTAGCTTTAGGCACCAGCAAACCCTGCAGTCTCTGGGGGCCCCCTGTTCATGGGGGGCCCCAACCACAGCAAGTTATCTTCTCTTGATATTTTGTAACACATTTGTCAAACCATCAGAAGCTATTACAGCAATTCTGTATAGGTAACAAACCAGGTGGGTAATAATAATAACTCTTATTTATATCTCCTTTAAAAATTCAAAGAGATTTCTGGTTATAGTAACTGTTTTATCAAGTAACAGGATTCACAATTCCATTAAATATTTTACCACTAACATAGTGCCCCTGGATTAATTAAACCCTGCTGGTGGACATTACATAGCTAGCTTTGTGGACTTATAATACCTGTGGCTACAAGGAGGCCCCATTTATCATCTTTGACTCTGTGTGGCCCCACAAAAACTGCTGCTGGTTGGAGAAAAAGTGGAAGAAAAAATGTATTAATTTCCTTATTATGCTTTTTAACCTGAACAGGGTTGTGATATGACGCTGTTAGTATAAAGCTGATAATGAACATGAGTGATGTAAACACTAGAAAGGTCAGCAGCCCAGAGTGACTGATCTCAGTGAAAACCTTGGATTTCAAGAAGAGCTCATGCTTCTGGTATTCAGGAATGGTTTTCTCTTTCAGACAGTTTTATAAACACTGGCAGAACACCAGATACCATAACTCTCAACTTCTTTCCTGAAAAATTCTGCACAATGCCAATAATAATAGCAGAATAAAGTCTCAAAATCAGGAATATGTTTTAAATATTACCTTAATTTCAATACACATTTAATAGAACAACACCCTTTATATCAACATGCATTTTTGGACAATAAGAAGTTTACAACTCTGATGTCTGAATTTATTGACTACCTATAATCCTGAATTATGTGCCAGCAACTCAAACTTTTTGCAAAGGAAAGAGAAAAATTATAAGGCAAAACCAAGGAAGATCTCTGAAATCAGAGCCAGTGACAGGTATGCATTACTCCTCAACAAGGTTAATAAAAGTGACTTATTCCTGCTGCTGTTTGATGACTGCTACACAGAAGACACTTATCTAGTGTGGCAGCACAAGTGTTGCACAATGTATTGCTATGTGCTAAAATAAATACAAAACTAGTAGCATGTGTGTGTGTGTGTGTGTGTGTGTGTGTGTGTGTGTGTGTGTGTGTGTGTGTGTGTGTGTGTGGGTGTATGTGTGTGTGTCCAGTAATGCCAGAACATACACATTATTTTTCTGGATATCACGAAAAAATGCAGCTAACAAGTAATTACTTTTCAAAAGTAAGGCATAAAAA
The DNA here is from genome assembly GCF_019279795.1 of Protopterus annectens. NCBI lineage: Eukaryota > Metazoa > Chordata > Ceratodontiformes > Protopteridae > Protopterus > Protopterus annectens. The sequence goes on from NC_056733.1 coordinate 1,054,934,020, forward strand.
TGTATCAAAGAACATTTAGACACTTAGCTGTTCTAGGAGTCTGATAGCCCCCACTCCCCAGAGTGTATACATGGATACAGTGACGTACCCCTTAAACATCAATGATTGTGTGGGGGGTCCATAAAAACTATTGCTAATTGGGGAAAATGAGGAAAAAATTGTATTGATTCTCTGATTATGATTTTTTAACCTGAACAGTGCTGTGATATGACCCTATTAGAATAAAGCTGATAAAGGCCTCTGCTCTCAATTGCACCTATCCTAAAACCAGCCCTGTTCAGATGTGTGTGTGTACAGAAACCTGCTGTAGGGTATAAGTTGGGGAGGGGGTAATCATTTTGTGGTTATTACTTCTTTAATTTTCTTCACAGTCGAACCTTACAAGTGGGCACAGGAGGTCATTATAGCTTATGTTTCGGCTGAGGACAATTTGTTCATTCTTTTTTTTATTTTCATCGCAGACCTCAGAACCAGAGGTGTACAAAGAAGGTTACTATAGCTTGTGTAGGAGCAGAGCACTGTCTAGCAGCAACAAAGTGGAATACATTACTGTAATCATTATTTTTTTTTTCACTTTCCACGCAATCACACTCCAGGCATGTATACAAACAGGTGCCTTTCGGGTGTAGGGATGAGAAATGTGGAGGCATGCTATGTACATGTATGTTACCAGTTACTTGAAATATATGACTATGGCAATTTGAAATTCTGCCTTCATCACAATATGACACCAGATAGATGCATAAGCAGTAACTGTCTTTTTTGAGAAGTTAAGGAGGCAGACAGTATTCACAGACAGGATCCGTGTATCCTCACAAGAAGTGTCTTAGTCTATTCTCAGCTACTATTTTGTCAGGTCTGATCACACACCTTATATCTTCCTTGAAAAAAATAAGACTGAAATGCTTTTCTTACTCATGATTTTTCTTTAGGCCACCTTTAGATTAAAAGATTGGGAAAATGCTCTAAAATGCATTTCACAGCATCTGTAACCCTTTAGCTTCTGGGGGCTCTGGCTAAACTGATTTATTTCCTAAATGGTTATTACTGTACTATCTTGGTCAGGGAAAGTTTGTTGAAAGGATGCAAGGAATCTAGAGCTGAACAGCAACAATTAATATCTTTCCTTAATCATAATGTCTGTTAAAGACATCACTGGATGAAAAGGTTGTGTAAAAATTAAAAAAACTTTTAACATGCATATCAAAGCATATAGAAAGATGTTTTCTTGAAAAATTTGAAGAAAAAGACAAAATGTGAGGAAAAGGAGTAAAAAAAATGTTTATGGTATGGAGAGCCCAAGATGGAAGGGGGCAGAAGGGAGCACTGGAGGATGTGTGTATGGGTGGGGAGGGGTGGCTGAAACAGGCAGTGGCCTGGGGTGCCATTTCAACTAAGTCTAGCCATATACATACAGTTATTTTAATGTACCATTGTAGCAGTAAATGTCAGTCACTGGGAATGTCACTTAGTGAGATGGGCCAATATAGTGTAGTATGTAGGTCTGTTGTAATTTAAGACCACTGTAGCTACAGGTCATCTGTGCATGCTACTCCTAGAAGTTTGCAGCATGAAGTAAAAGGTTGCTTAGGAGGGTGTCAGTGACAGGGTGATACTTAGACTTGAAGTGGCTAGGGGTTCCTCCAACATGACATTTGCTGGGGGCCCCCAAAATGCTAACACTGGCCCAGATTAAAAATAATATCACAAAAAGAAGTACAGATTTTTATTAGGATGTTAATTTATACACAAACCTTTGTGAAAATGTTAATAATAGTACTTCATCTAGTTAAAGCTTTATGCTTTAAAATACAACTGATCAGGCAATAGTCATTCAAGCCCAGCCACTTGCAAGCATTTAGAAATAATGGCCAAAATAATTCAATGTCCAGCCACCCCCTCGCATGCTGATATTGACCTTCTCTGTAACCAAATATTTGAAATGGTGATTAGGGTACATGTGAACATGTTTAACTAATGCATTATTCAGATATATTATTTTTACATCATATTCATGTTCATAAATGCAGTCCTGTAATCTATGTTCCCTTTTGTCTATATGAAAACTCGGGCAGGACTGGCATAATCCTACATAGACAACTCCTTTGGATTCACACTTGTATCTGCCCTTTACCCGACACTCCTTACAACAGATGCTGAAGGAGTCACCAGTATTAACATATTTACAATATGGGCAAGGCCCACATTTTTTCATGGTGGGGCCAAGTCTGTTACTATGTGCATTGGCAGTATTATTGCTTGTCATATTGTCTACAGTAATTTTAAAGTTTGAGCCCCTGTGGCATACTTTGGTGGGTCTTTCACCCACTTTGTTTTTAACTAGAATGTCATCATACATAATTACCCATTTTTTTTTTAAATCCACTTAAGTGTTTTAGAATCACTGCTGAAACATGTAATAAAAGCATTAGCTGGACTAAAATTATATTGTGTTCCATCCAAACTGGAAAATTGTGAGTGAGATGTCAGCCCTACAGGTGAAGAATTTAAAACAGGTTTAAAATGTCCTCCTGTTCTTTTACTTTATGCTTCTCTTACTAATTCCTGAAGAAGATGTTTGAGATACTCTCTCCTACAAAACATTCCCACCAAATTATTATACTCCTCTTCAAACTGTGAATCTAAAGTAACCATTCTTGCTGCCCTCACCAGCTGCCCCTTGACTACTGACCTTTTCTGTTGGTAGGGGTGTGAGCTGGTATAATGAAGAAAGGTATTAGAGTAGGTATTTTTCTGAATATTCTGGATGTATATATGTTGGACCTTATATCTTTCTCCAGCAATACATCCAGAAAGGCTATCCTATCTGATGCACATTCATATGTAAAACATAAAAAATTGGGTGTAGAATTCATATATTGCATAAAGGATTCAATGTTCTCTACCTTGTCCTTAAAAAGGATCAAAATGTTTTCCAGGTAATGAACCACTCCCTTGGCCTATGAGTGAGATCAAGAACTCCACAGACACTTTATTGTTGGAAGCCAAGCCTCTGTGAAGAGCCTTTCCGTTACAATGTTCTATACCTTTTCTTTTTTAAAAGCCATCCACAGCATTCACATCCTGCACCAGTCCCTGCTATACCTGGTCCCAATAATGCTTGTGTGCTTTGGTTTTGCCTAGAACATGCATGTTGTGGGTGCTGATGGCCTGCAGTAGCACTCTGTTCTCCTGGACATTGAACTTTTACAAATGTTGCCTCCTTCAGGTAGCCATGCTGGTACACATATATCAATCATTGCATGGCTACAGAATGCCCACACGAACGGTCACAGTCCCCCTTATGGCTTATGAACTTAATACTATGCACAGTCTCCCCCCATTTTTGTTCTGTACCCATGGTCGCATGCTTCCCTCCCTTTTATGGACCTGTTTATTAGCTGTAGTTTATGCTATGCATAGGTTTGCATCCTGTAGTCATGTCTCTACATGTGTTTCCGAAACCCCAAACCTCCTGTTCCATGTCACTCCTAATGTTTCTGTTGTACACAGTTATCCCCACAAACAACTTTATTTTATTTATTTGTTTGACATTTGTTTACTGGAAAAGTCCGAATGGGCCAGAAAGTGTCCATATTCAGTGGAGGCCCGGGGAGAAAAGCTCCACAATCACAATCTTTCAAAAATCAATTACAGATATTTTAAATCACAAAGTATCATGTTACAGTACAAAACACAGGAGTAAAAAAATGACGTAATGAGAAAAATATAGAACAAATGTTTTATAAACCAAGAAAAAATAAGTAACAGGCATCCACACCAAACACAACTAAATAACCAGAAAATGGTGTGTATCTGTGACACCAATACCATGGAAACAACAGAAAATATGATAAAATAACTTTAGTAAATAAAAGTTGAACACTTTTATTTCATAAAATATAGAAACTTCATCAGAACCATTGTACAAAGCAGCTATCATCTATTTAAATGTATTGGTCAACAAATCACAAGCTTAGTTTATTTTAAAGTTGTACACAACACATTTATTATGGCTAAAAACCACAGCAGTAAAAACCAACATAAGGCTTGTTGGCGGCGCCAGGAATAAATGATTGCTGCTGTGGTTTTTACCATTTACTACTGTTGGTTGCTGTGGTTTATTAATTACATTTATAATGGCTGTTCACCTTTTACAAAATTGATTAGATTAATCTATCCCAAGGATTAATTAGCTGACCTAAGTTTTAAAACAGGTATAATAGACACTTCCTCATTCAGTCCTGGGGCAATAGTGGCATTCAATTTGAACTGCCAGTAAAGCTCTATGTACCCCAATAGTGTCTTCTAATTCCCCTCCCCTAGGGGCAAATTAACTGTATCAATGATGCCAAATCTAAACTTCACAAAACCTGCTCACGTTTCACTGTGTTTAAACAGAGCATTATTGGTAGTGTGTATTATTTGTCAGGATAGATTAACCTATTGGATTTTGTAAAAAGTTTTATTAAGTAAACTGCCATTACTTTGTAAATTTATTTTATCATATTTTCTGCCATTTCCGTGGTATTGGTGTCACAAATATACATATGTTTCATAGTAGAGTGCCATGAAAAAAAATAACATCAGTTGGAGAAAATATGTGAAGAAAAACTCATTAATCATATTAATTGTTACATAGATTAGTATGCAATAAATGAAACCTGAGATAATTCTAATAAGATATTTAAAAGAGATATTAGAGATTACAGGATTAGAGACAGTGAGGTAAAATTGAGTGATGTCTTAGTATGATAGACGGTGTTCATGTTATGGTTATAAAAGGAAGAAGGATGGACAGGAGATTATATGAAGAGTGCAGGTAGGGTGTCTTCAGGTAGCTTAGGTGAGTAGGGAGAAAGGAGAAAGAGGAAAGGAAATGTCTGCAGAGATGACGTGGATAAGGTAAGGTAGCGGGAAAAAAGAAGGGAGTCGAGTAGGAGGCTGGAGAGGGTTGTAAAGTGTGATGTAAGTTGAAAGGGGTGAGTGAAGTATAGTGAGCAAGTTCAGCCAGAACTGCTACAGGAGTAGGTCCAAGATTTTGTAAGGTATTCTTTTAGGGAACATTTAGAGGTGGGTAGATTAGAGATAGTTCCGGTGGTTAAAGGTAAGGAGTTCAATTCTTTTGCTACTGAGTACAAGTATAGATTTTGTTCAGGGATTTATTTGGTTTATTTATGGTGAGAAATTGTTTGTCTTCTGAGACTTCTTTTTGGGAAATTCATGTTGATTAAAGGTACAAGAGCTGGGCAGACTAATGGTTTGTATATGATTTTATGTACTGTTATAGAGAATGTAGGAGAGGTGGAGGGGAGTTCCAGCCAGCTAAGGGTATGTACAGCTTTATAGTGATGGCTAAAGGAGGGTGAATTAGTAGCAAACATGACAAATTTGCTGCAGCAACTTTCAAGCTTTTTTTTTTTTTTTAAATGGAGGACTCTAAATTGGTTAGAACTGGTGCTCCATAGAGACAGAAGATAGGTTTTGGCTAGAGTAATTTTTGTGGTTGCACTCAGAAAATGTTTGTTTCCATATAGCATGCCTAGTTTTTGATGTTTTTTTATATTACTTTGGATGTGGAGGTCAAATTTAAGATTATCTATTATGACTCCTAATAGTTTGGTATGGTGGACCAATTCAATTTTGGTGCCATTTGCTTGAAAGATGCTTTATTAGGGTGTGAGTTTTGGGGGTAAAGAGAAGGAGTTTGTTTTATGGGGAGTTGAGTAAGAGCTGTGCTCTTGTGAGTCAGGTTTCAATGGAGATGACAGCTTGTTGGGTGATTTGTTGGAAGTGACTTAAAAGAGCAGATGATGGTAGAGTCATCTGCATATTGAATCAAGGTTCCTTCACAAGAAGATGACTGTAGGATATTCTAAAAATATTGAATAATAGAGGACCAAGGAAGGATCCTTGTGGGACTCCTATGGAAGTGGTAAGTTATGTAAAGATGGATCCTTGCCATTTTACAGAACTTGTTTCTCATTCACAAGGTAGCTAGAAAACCATTGAATTGATGGAGATGATAGATCCTTTGTGGAAAGCTGATTGAGGGACCATGTCAAAAGGCTTTTGATAGATCTAGAAATATTGAAGATACAAGTTTATTAGAGTTGTGAGCTTTATTAACTGTGTGTGTAAATGATAGTAATGCAATGGAGGTGTTGTGGTCTAGCCGAAATCCATGTTGCGTATTGGTGAAAAGCTTATTTTGTAAGAGGTAGTGGACAAATTGTTGATGTATACATCTTTCAAGAATTTTAGAGGGAGGAGAAAGGATGGCTATGGGAAATAAATTTGAAATGTCAATGGAATTACGTCCTTTATGTAAGGAGATAATATGTGCCAGTTTCCATAAGTTAGGGACACAGAATTATGTTACTAATCTGTTAATAAGAATGCTGATTGAGTATGTTACTGCATCTGCAGCTACAGTTTGGAATGACAGGGGAAGGTTTTTGGCTGAGTTTATGCAAAATCTTTTTTTTATGAGTTATAGAAACTTGTTGAAAGGTAAAGTAGGTTGATGTGTGTGTGTGTGTGTGTGTGTGTGTGTGTGTGTGTGTGTGTGTGTGTGTGTGTGTGTGTGTGTGTGTGTGTGTGTGTGTGTGCGTGTGTGAGAGGGGGAGAGAGAAAGGTTGCAGTTAGGTGTGTTTTGTGAAGGAGATGTGTTAGGGTCTAAAAAAGGGGACGTTAGCTGCATGGAATGGGGTGTAATAGGTGAGTTTGAAGTTAAGTTGGCTATGCATCCCATGACGTTATGTATAATAAGTAGCTGTTCAAAGAGGGAGAGTGTCTGAGCTGGAATCCTTTTTGTACCTGGGTAGATGAGACAGGATATGGAGGACCAGAAGTTTTTAGGGTTGTTTTTATTGCTATTGTAGATGAGTATAATAAGACTTTTTATTTCTACTAACTTGTTTCTTGACCTAGTTTCATAGTTGTCTAACTAGTTGCCAAGTTTTGTCATTTTTATTGTTCTGGCAGTTAATTCATGCCTTTTTCTCTGCCTTTCATAAGGGGTTTGCCCCACGGGGTATGGCTGTTTTTAAGTCTTTTTGTAAGCTGTGAGGCTAAAGTGTTAAGAATATTTAGAAATGCTGCATTGAAGTATTCAACTCCATCATTTAAGGGGAGTCTTTTTAGGATGAACCTCTTAGATGGTGCAGTGTCAGACGATTGTCCTGGATACCCAATTATATGTACATCACAATGTCTTTGCCAGTGTAACAGACATCTACCACAATGTTTTCTGTTCTTGCTGAAGTACTTTACCAGCAGGACTCCATCCTGAACTCTTAACTTTGCAAAGCTACAAGTAAACAGAAATTTTGATAGCAGTCCTCCATTTTGCAGCTGTATGGCACTGAACAGCATTATTGCACTACAAAGGCCCAATTTAGCATGGTGGTTATGCTAATAAAGACACTTAGTTCTGCTGTTCCTGAATTGCTACCATAATGCATTGTGCTCTGCAGACATGCTGGCAGTAGTAGCATGCATCGCAGTCACCAAGAAGCATGTGACCAGAATGCTCATGCATGTGGCATTTCTATTCCTGTACTGTCATGGTGTAGCAATTCAGTAGTGCGAATGTCCAATACTATGTTGCTTATCCAAACACGTCTGTATGGATGGGACTACTGCTTTGCTCTTTGAGTGGACCTGTGTGAGTGGCCACATCTACTTCAAGCACTGCAGAATGTAGATCTACAACACACTGTGCCACGGACAGCAAGTCGTCATTATTCTTTTTTTGCACAGAGAGTTTTAGAAGCACCTTCTAGGGCATTGTGATGAGTTTTGATGGCACCTTCTAGAGCATTACAAGGTTTTAGAAGCTCCTTTCAGGGCATTGTGACAGCTTTTAGGAGCACCTTCAAGGGCACTGTGATGGGTTTGAGGAGCACCTTCCTAACATTATAATGGATTTTAGGTGCACCTTTCTGGACATTGCAATAGCTTTTAACAGCAACTTCTAGGCCATTGTGACAGGTTTTAGGAGCACCTTCTAGGGCATTGTGATGGGTCCTTGTGGATAGTGGATGCCTGACATGACCTTGTCAGAATGATGACAAATGCCACTCCTGTCACCCTTTTAGATTACCAGTGCGTTATTATCATGACATGATGTGGCACCACCATGGGCTGCTTTCATCCTCTCTCCCTTTCTGAACAGCAGTGCATTACTATCATGACATGACGTGGCACCACCATGGGCTGCTTTCATCCTCGCTCCCTTTCTGATCAGCAGTGCATTACTATCATGACATGACGTGGCACCATCATGGGCTGCTTTCATCCTCTCACCCTTTCTGATCAGCAGTGCGTTACTATCATGACATGACGTGGCACCACCATGGGCTGCTTTCATCCTCTCACCCTTTCTGATCAGCAGTGAGTTACTATTATGACATGATGTGGCACCACCATGGGCTGCTTTCACAGTGGGAAGCAGAGGTTATGGACAGTCTGAAAGAAATACACTGCTGAGATATTCTTCCAATACTCTTGTTTTCTGTAGTCTGACCTGTTTTACACAGAACCATAACTAGTTCAATTTGCAACCTGGGCAATTCTCAGACTGACACCTTCCTCACCCAAAGTTGAAGATCAAAAACAAACAAATGAACAATGCTTTCCTCTTAAGCTCACGAGTTGAGGACCATAGCTGCAGAAGTGTAGCAAGCAACATCCACCAAGTCCTTACTACAGTTACCAACATCTAAATACATTTATTTATGTAGCCATGCTATCAGCCACAGCTGCATAAATGAATGGCAGCACTGCAGTTATGCCCAATCAGCAATTTTTCTAAGTTTCCAATTTCACTTGGGAACTCCACCCCCTTTTCCCCACCCTAGCTATGCTATTCATTTTACATGTATACTTAAAAATGCATACTTTGTTCTCCAGTGGTAGGGAAAAAAAGAACTTAACATTGTTGGATGCCAAAGAAAGTGGGAGTGACTCACCTAGTAGCAGGATGCGTATGATGTCTATACCAGCCCACTGTACACAGGTGACTGTATGCTGGCATGTGTGTGGGTAATGTGTATGAGGTCAATACCAGCCCACTATACACAGGTGACTGTATTGCTGGCATGTGTGTGTAATTATGTGTATGGGGTTTATACCAGCCCTCTGTACACATGTGACTGTATTGCTGGGATATGTGTGTAATTATGTGTATGATGTCTATACCAGCCCACTGTACACATGTGACAGTATTGCTGGCATATATATGTAATTATGTGTGTGATGTGTATATCAGCCGACTGCACACATGTAACTGTATTGCTGGCATATGTGTGTGTAATCATTTCCCCACTGTGTTGTCCTTCTGCAGGTCCATGTTTGAAGGAGGAGTAGGAGGTAAGGTCACATTCACTTCAGGCTGTGCCAGCTGAGGCTCTTAGTACTGAGCCAATGGTGGCCACTTGGACTGACTCTTAGCAAGGAGATTATGGTTTCCATCTTGAAAATTACTTCGAGGTTTCACTTGTGTCCTCTGTGGTGTTTCTCACAGGGGTGAAAGCTCATCTTTTGATAGGTTCAGAGAGGTCTGTCTTGGTCTCCTGGCATCAGTTGCAGAAGGTAGTGGTGTGGTAGTAGAGGGGAAGTGGCATCTAGACACCTACCACAGTATATGTATTGCCTGCTGATGCAACTTGAATGTCCAACAGACCCCAACCATCAGACCACTTGGATGTAACTAGCCTGGAACAATAGTGAGTGATGCCTTGGCTTGTTGCCCCCTGGATCTATCTGGCATCAAACTATACCATGACAATACCCTATGTACTTTCTGTTTTTTCCCTCTCTTCTGCTTCAAACTCTATTCTTTGCTTATTGTCCAGTCCTCCCCAGCATCACTGATTTATTTATTTATTTATTTATTTAACATTTGTTGACTGGGACTGACTGAGCTAGTGCCCTTTTACAGCAGAGGCCCATGAAGAAAAGCTCCACAGTACGACTCAGCAAGAAAAATTCATAATTAAAGTATAATACGATAAAATAATTAAGCAAACATCCATTACAGTACAAGTAAGAGAAAACAGCATAAGAGACATTTATATAATGTAGTAAGTATAGAAACAGGTAATAACAAAAAACTGGCAAAAACACATTTGGATTGTCATCAGTGGATAACAATATAATTCAAAAGCAGTTTGTTTTATAATGATCGACCCTCAGTGTATCTGTGTCCATCCACTATCTTTCCAACCTTTTGTGTTTCTTCCATCTGTGTCTGTCTGTGTATTTCGTCTACCTCATGTTCTCCTTCTATCCCATCCACATACTTCCTTCACTACCTCCCCTACCCATCACTGTTTTCTATATATGAAAATGGGTTTATGTTCCCAAAACAAATAATACCCTTTGTTTCCCCCACCTTTCATACTTTATATTTACTCTAGTGTGTTTCCATCTGCTTTGTCTTCTTCCCATTCTTAATTTTCAATGTACCCCATTTCCTCACATTTGTATCATGAATTGTGTTGGTACTTTGCTGTGCACACACATCAGCCCATGTAATAGCTGTTATGCTGCAGTTCTTCTACCTAATGAACAGAAGAGGCAGGAACTTGATGCCACATTGCAGACATGAGTATACAGAAGAACATGGTGCCACATTGCAGACATGAGTATACAGAAGAACATGGTGCCACATTGCAGACGTGAGTATACAGAAGAACATGGTGCCACATTGCAGACGTGAGTATACAGAAGAACTTGGTGCCACATTGCAGACGTGAGTATACAGAAGAACATGGTGCCACATTGCAGACATGAGTATACAGAAGAACATGGTGCCACATTGCAGACATGAGTATACATTGACTCAGTCATGCTAGCTTGCCTTCCTGTTGTCACATACATCACATCAGTCACATGGACAAAGTAACTGACATGATACCTGTCACATAGAAGAACAGCAGAAACAGACACATATGGTACTATGAAAAAAGGTTGGGAAAGTGATAGGAGCACAAGCACATAGAACAATTAACACAAAAAGTGATTAATAGGTGACAGTTTTAGAATGTCTTGATCTATGCCATGATCAAATAAAATTAAGTGCATAAAGCTTCAGCCATCACAGACTCTGTGATGCAAGTACTAAAACATTAATTTTATCACTTGTTTGTATATTGCTAAAAGGCTAATAATATCTTAAGTTTAAAATAAACCAACATGGTGGATCCATAATATCAACAAACTTTATAATAAAGAACTTTGAACAAAAGTAAAAAGAGCACTTGTGACTGAAATAAACAAACTCAGGAGCTTAATAAAATCCATCAAAGCTAAGTTTGAGGTTAAAATAACTACCTAAGCCAAAGACAATCACAAAGACTTTTTTAATTATGTTCATAATCTGAAAAGCACAACACAACAAAGAGACGAGCTGGTTGTGAAAAATGTTGCCTGCACTGAAGCTGAAGATATAGTAAACCTACTGACAGATACATTTAGTTCTAACTTTACCCCTTTCTCTCCTCCATCTGTCCCTCAAGATATACCTAAAACAGGTACGCCTCCAGCTATCACATAAGACTAAGTCCTAAATGTGCTATCAAAAGCTAAAAATACTGTATCAGTGGGTCCAGACAATATCCATGGATGCATCTTAAATAGCATGAAGAATGATTTAGCCATACCCCTAAGAACACTGTTCAGTCTCAACCACACCCCTAACAACACTGTTCAGTCTCAGCCACACCCCTAACAACACTGTTCAGTCTCAGCTTCCATAGAGATTTTGTTGTAAATGAATGCAGAACAGATGTACTCATTCCCCTGAATAAAGGAGGACCTTCCACAGACCTAGGCAATTAGGTTCATAGGTTAGTATTAGGCTAACTACCCTTATAGGCTATTTTAAACCTAGCCAGTTACCCCTTGTGAGAATCAAACCCTGCACCTTGTGTTTGTAAGGTAAACACCTTAACCATTATGCTAACCTCCCACCAAAAGAAGTTGCTGGTCTTGGGACTCAAACCATAAAAGCCTGCATGTAAAGCTGTGGCTCTAACCATTACACTACCTTGGTATTACATATCCATAGGGCTAACCAGCCTCATATGCAAAGCCATGGAAAGACTTATCATGGAATTAATCAGTCAGGACATAGGGAACTTCCAAACACTGCACCCATCTTCGTTTGGATTCGCCAAGAGCAGGTCATTCAACATGTCTGATTTTTTGAAAAGGTCACTAAAGCAATGGATGAAAGCAAAATGATGCACACTTCATACCTCAAACTGGCCAGAGCTTTTGACACAATACCCATTCAGGCATAGTAAAAAAGCTAAATAAACTGTGAATAAACCCCTATGTCACCCGTTGGATTGCCAGCTGGTTCACAGATAAGATATAAGAAATCAAGATAGAGAAATTTACCTCCACAAAAAGACCAGTCACCAGTGGAGTCTCCCAGAGTTCAGTGCTGGGACCTTTCCTGTTTGGCATCTACTTTTTTGAAGTAAAAGCCAATACAAAGAACTCTAGCTGGCTAAGGTGCAGATGAGTACAAGCTAGGAACAGTAAGTGAATCCTCAAATCACATATTTATTTATTTATTTATTTATTTATCCTTTGTTAACCAGGTTAGTCTGACTAGACTAGTAGAGACCCAAGGTTGCATTTACACTTCAAGGGTAAATTTGGCAAGGGGACCAGGGTACTTTCCCTACTCATCATTGTTGTGAGTGGGACCCATTTTGCATGAGCACCTCCTATTTCCTTTCAAGGCACAAAGCCAGCCTGGTGAAACAGGGAGGCAGATGGAGAGAGAAGGGGATTATGGCATGGTGAGAAAAATGGAGGAGAAAGCCAATATCAAAACATTGAATATATGCAGGATTCTGAGGAGTTGTTTTAAAGAAATCTGTTTGCTGCAGATGAGTCAGCAAATTATGGATGTGCAATTACAACCACCCAATCAGGAGGGTTGCAGAATGATTTACATAAAGAAATAGTGATGCAGAGTGAGCCAGAAAATGAAGGACATGTTTCCTGTGGGGACATGTTTCCTGCGGAGACATTAAGGAGAAAATACAAAAGAAAGATGCAGAGACAGTCCTGAAGAATAACAGTAAGATGGAAAAGAAAACATATGCAGCGAAGGTAAATGAAGAGAAAAGGAGAGTAGCAGACAAGAAAGAGGCAGAAGGAAAGGAAAAATATGGACGTACATGGTAAGGATTCAAAGTAAAGAAGACAAAGAAATGGACATGTAAGAAGTGTGGGACAGTTTTAAAGCTAGTTTGGGTATAAATGCACATGAGGTAATGCATTTAGTCCTATTAACAAAGAGACATTTTGTGACATTATATATGGGACTGTTTTTTTTTTCAATGGAAAACTTTCCTGGAGAATATATTTATTTATTTATTTATTTGGCATTTGTTTACTGGGAAAGTGTGACTGGGTCATGTGGTACCCATTTTCAGCAGAGGTCTGGGGGGAAAAGCTCCAGATACAAATGGGTAGCAGAATGAAAAACTAGACAGACATAATAAAGTCATAACATTCAAGCACTCATATGAAAACAAAACATTACTTTGTCAGAATGAGAACTTAACAGACATAACAAAGTCATAACATTCAAGCACAGCATTTGAAAAACTACACATTAGTTTGTCAGAATAAAAACTCAACAGGCATAATAAAGTTATAGTGTTCAAGCATAAATTATATGGAAAGCTTTATATCACTTTATGTGATAAAGTGTTTAACAGGGAAAGAAAAAAAAGAAAATTCTGTACAATTTTGAACAGAGGTGGAAAGAGAGACTTTAAAAAGTCGTTTAAAAACTTTATGTAAAGAAGTACTGGACTGGTGGATGGGATTGTAATATTGTATTAAAAACAGAAACATAAAAACATATATACATATGCTGAGCATGACAAATGTAGAGGGAAATAGGGTTATTGTAAAATACTGGGGAAAACCCTAAACATGAAGTTACTATGATAAAAGAAAATTTTATATTTGTGGCGAAATGGGACATGATGCAAAGAATGTGAAGTGAAATGTTATAAATTGAACAAACTTGGACATTTATGCAGAGATCATAAAAATGAAAATAAAGATCAAGAAAATGGAAAAAGAAGAAATGAAAAAAAAAAAGAAAACAGAAGAAATTTTAGAAGTAATAGAAAGAGGAGAAAAGTTAGATGAAAAAATAATAACAAGGGCATAGAAGAAGGCTATGAAATAACTGGTGATGAAGGCATAAATTAGAAAATAAAAAAAAGAATTATGCTGGTAAAAGGACAAAAAGCATAAAAAGAAAATTTATAGGGACAAGTACAAAAAAGAAAGGAAATGGATGTAAAAGAATATATACAGCTAATGGTTTGGGGTTAAAATAATGGTTATGGTGTCTGGCTCACAGACACAAGGTACTGTGTTTGAGTCTCACATTTGGAAGGGAAATTGGCTAGTCTTAGAATGGCTCATTGAGGCAACTATCATAGTTATTAGGTATGAACTCATGAAACTATGAATAAAAGGGAAAATTAAAATTTCAGAGAGCTTTCTGTAAGTGTGAATACAGTAAGACAAATAGGGATTTTGAATGGTATAATACCTGTGATACACAAGTAATTATATTGGAAGCCACAAGATTTTTAACAAATGAAAAGGTGAGACTATGGGGAGAAAAGATAATCTGGAATTTGAGAAATGAGAGATGTTCCTGAATAGATGTATTCTGTACAAATACAGTAAATATATTAGATATAAATTTAGTAAAAATTAGAAGATTAACCATTATAGATTTAAAGTAGAAAGAACAACTATATAGAATTATAACATTATATGCATATACTAATTGTAAAGAAAGGGAAAGATTATTTCATCAGATATTAGACTATGTAGTGAGAAATATGAATTTTATAGTAACAGGAGACTTCATTTGTAATTTAAGAGGCAACCATAAAAAGAAAGGAAATTATTTAAGAAAAATGCTAGAAGTTATAAGATGCGGTAAGCTAAAACGTTGGTACAAAAATGTATTATTTATTTATTTATTTATTCCAGTTTGGTGACTGGGGAGGTCCACTGGGCTCGAGAGCCCGTTTTCAGTGGAGGCCCGGGGAGAAAAGCTCCGCATAACAGATTACATAAAGTTTTATAATTTTCATTTTGGTTAAGCAGCGAAGTTCCGCATAACAACTTACATAACATATAGACATATAGACTATATAACATATAGAAGTATCACATTGTAAGTTACATAAACAAATTGAAATAGCAATAGGAAAAGATTCATATAAATTGCATTCAATATGTAGTTGTACACTTTTTTATACTGGGTCAGGTATTAGAAAGAAAAGGTATGGAATACTTAGTGGCTAAGATGCTAGAAAGTAATTATGAAGGAAGGGATGAGAAGCATAGGGCGAGAGGTTGGGTGGAGATAGGTTATAGTTTATAGCCTGGGTATAAGTGAGAGGTTTAGAAGGGAAGAAGGTTAGCCAGGAGAGGTTGGGAGGTGTGGGGAGAGAAGTGCAGTTACATTTTCTGTGAAGAAATAGGTAGGAGTGGAGTAGTCTTTTGAAGGTGTTTAGGTTGTCACAGGCCCTCAAAGTGGAGGACAGGGCGTTCCATTTTTTAGCTAGGGTGTGGGAGAGTAAAAGTTGACCAAAAGGGCACTTAGGTCTGTGGATGGTAAAAAGGTTTTGATGAGTTGATCTAAGGGGTCTTGGGAGGCTATAAGGTAGGAGGATATTAGATAAAGAAGGGCAGCTGGTGGGTTGAAATATTAACTTGTGGGCTGAGACAATTTGGAGGAAGTCTAGTTGATTTGGGAGTTCAAGCCAGTTTAAAGTTAGTAGGGAGGAACAGTGGTGAGAGGAGGCTTTTGCTTTTATGGCAAACCTGGAGATTTTGTTGTAGCATACGTCTAGTTTGGAGGTGAGAGTGGAAGATAGATTAGTAAGTAGTGGAGCGCCATATAGAAGAGATGGGAGAAGATAGGTAGTGGCCAGGGTCAGTCTAGTGGAGGGAGAGAGGAAGTGATTATTCCTGTAGAGTAGGCCGAGTTTTATGTGGGTTTTCTTGATGTTAAGTTGGATATGGGTGTTGAATTTTAGGTGTTCATCAATGTTGACCCCCAAGAGTTTGTCGGGGGGAACAATATCAATGATAGAGTTGTTGAGGCTGGTAATTTGAAATGAGTTTTTATCAATGGGAATGGCTTTGGGGGGAGTGAATAGGAGGATTTTTGTTTTGTTAGTGTTGAGTGAGAGGTGGTTTTGGAGCATCCATTTTTCAGTGGTTGAGAAGGCAGATTGAGTTAGAGATTTGAGTTCAGATTTGTTGGAGGCATAGCAGATCAGAGTAGAGTTGTCTGCATATTGGACAATTTTGGTGTTTGGAATGGCATTCTGGAGATCATTAATGAAGATGTTGAATAGCAGAGGGCCAAGAATGGAGCCTTGGGGAACTCCTGTGGGTGTTGGAAGGAAGGTGGAAGAGGATTGGCCCCATTTCACTGCTTGGGAACTGTCAGGAAGATAGCTGGATAACCAGGAAAGAGTTTTTGGGGAGATGTTAAGGTTGGATAGATGGTCTAGAAGATGGGTGTGAGAGATGGTGTCAAAAGCTTTAGATAAATCTAATAGAATAGATGAAACTAAGTTGCCAGAGTCCTGGGCTGAGTTGATAGAGTGTAAAAAGGAGAGAAGGGCTGTGTTGGTATTGTGTCCATGGCGGAAGCCATGTTGGGTAGGAGAGAGCAGTTGGTATTTGGTTAGAAATGGCATGAGCTGTATGTGAATGCATTTTTCAAGAAGTTTAGAGATGGGAGAGAGGATAGCTATGGGGCGGAAGTTGGAGAAGTTACAGTTTTTGCCACCCTTGCTTTTTACTGTTTCGCTATGTTAAATGGGTTTAACATAGTGAGGCAGCTTTAAAATAAGCAACGGACATCTCCGTTGCTTATTTTAAAGCTGTCTCACTATGTTAAACCCATTTAACATAGCGAAACAGTAAAAAGCAATGGAGATCTTGCTCTCTCTGTTGCATTTGGCCACAGCTCTGATGTACTGCATAGGCATGCGCAGTACATCAGAACTGCCACGGACACCAGACAGCTGCGGAAGGGCAGCAAAGAGGCATTATACAATGCCATTATTTAAGAAAAGTAATTATTTCTTTTCTTAAATAATGTCATAGTGTAATAGCAATAACCCACTTCTGGGTGTGGGTAATGCGGGATTTACCCACGGTTGTCTTTGTTTGGTCCCTCGGGCTTCGCCCTCGGGACCAAACCACGCCATCCGTGGGTAAATCCCACATTACCCACACCCAGGCATGGGTTATTGCTATAATATCAGAAAGTTCAATTATAGGAGAATGGGAGGTAGTTGAAACATGATTTTCTGATCATCTTGCAGTATGGCTAGAGATAAAGGGAAAAAAGGAATATATAAAAATAGGCAAATGATTAAATAGGATAAATGAGAAAGCATGGAATGAAGAAGGAAAAGGATTAGAAATACACTATGGAATGATCATATTACTAAGAGATCATTTTTTAAAAATTGGTCTGAATGGTGGATGCTACTTAAGGAAAATTTTAAAAATTGTTTTCTTTTTACAGTGGCAATATGATGTGAGAAAAGTAGAGGAAGGAAGAAAAATGTAAAAGAACATACAATGATGCATTGAGAGATTTAGAACTTAATGACAGAGATTACTTTGAGAAAGAATTATATGAAAGAAATAAAGAAAAAATACAATAATTGTTATATAAGCAAATATATTTTTACAAGGAAAAGAGAAGCATCGAGTTACTTAAACAGATTAGTAAAGGACGATAGTAGTGTAATGAGAGAAATAAAAAAATATAGAAGGAGAAATAGAAAGAATTCAGAAAAAGATCACGACTAGTGTACTATAATATGTACAATAAATATTTAAAGAAAAAAAGAAGGTAGTGAAAAAAAATTTAAAGTAAAAAAGTTAACAGAAAAAGAGAATAAAGAGTTAGAAAAGGAGACTTCTTTATATAAGCTAGAATAAGTATTAGGATAAGTAAGTATAGATTCAGCTGCAGGACTAGATGGAACAGGGTATGAAATGTATAAAAAATGTGATACCCTTAAAGATTTTCAATGAATGGTTAAATTAATGTTTTATGTAAAAAAAGCATGTTGTGGAATACTTAAATTTATATGGAAGAAGAAAACTGGAGGCCGATACTACAGAATAATAATGATTGTAAGATCTTCATAAAAATAATACAAAAGAGATTTGAAACTAAACTGGAAAATATTATACAAGACTCTATATATATATATATATATATATATATATATATCATAAAGGGGAAGAGTTGTCAAGAATTATTAATGATAGAGAAATAGTGGATTATATTATGACTAGAAAAGAAGAAGAAGAAAGAAATCATGATGGGAGTCCTTAATAAAGCATTTGATACAATCGGGCATAACTTGTTATGGCAAACAATGAAAGAATATAATATAAGTAAGAAGGTTAGGAAATGATGTCTGCCAGTGTATAGCAATAATAATAATAATAATAATAAAGTAACTATACTTGTAAATGGCTGGTTAAGCCAAGAGGTGCATGTAAAGAGTGATGTAAGACAGGAATGCCCAATGAGGTGTATACACTTTGCATTAGTTCTGAATGTGATAGTATGTGAAATAAATTACAAAATGAAGGAGGTGAGGTACCTGAAGAGTTCAGAATTCCAGATCTGTCAACATATGCAGATGATATTATAATAATTATAAAAAACACATTTTAATCATCATCATCATCTTTCGGCTGTTCCTGTTAGGGGTCGCCATAGCAGAACATCTGTTTCCATTTCTTCCTGTCCTCTGTATCATGCTCTTTCACACCAACCATGTCCTCTCTCACCACATCCATAAACCTTATCTTAGGCCTTCCTCTTTTCCTGTTGCCCAGCAGCTCCATCCTTAGCATCCTTTTCCCAATATACCCAGCATCCCTCCTCAGCAAATGTCCAAACCAATGCAATCTCGCCTCTCTTGCTTTGTCTCCAAACTGTCCAACCTGAGCTGACCCTCTAATATACTGATTCCTAATCCTGTCCATCCTAGTCACACCCAGTGCAAATCTTAACATCTTTAACTCTGCCACATCCAGCTCTGACACCTGCCTTTTTGTCAATGCCACCGTCTCCAACCCATATAACATAGCTGGTCTCACTACCCTCTTGTAGACCTTCCCTTTCACTCTTACTGGTACCCGTCTGTCACAAATCACTCCTGATACTCTTCTCCACCCATTCCACCCTGCCTGTACTCTCTTCTTCACCTCTCTTCCACACTCACCATTACTCTGAACTGTTGATCCCAAGTACTTAAACACATCCACCTTTACCAACTCTACTCCCTGCATCCTCACCATTCCTCTAACCTCCCTCTCATTTACACACATATATTCTGTTTTAGCCCTGCTGCCCTTCGTTCTTCTCCTCTCTAAAGTATATCTCCACCTCTCCAGAGTCTCCTCAACCTGGTCCCTACTCTCACTACATATCACAATGTCATCTGCAAACATCATAGTCCACGGGGCCTCCTGTCTGTTCTCATCTGTCAATCTGCCCATCACCACTGCAAATAAGAAAGAGCTCAGAGCTGATCCTTGATGTAATCCCACTTCCACCTTAAACGTATCTGTCACTCCCACCGCAGTCCTCACCAATGTCACACTACCCTCGTACATATCCTGTACCACTCTTACATACTTCTCTGGCACTTCTGACTTCCATATATATATATACCACAACTCCTCTCTAGGCACCCTGTCATATGCTTTCTCTAAGTCCACAAAGACACAATGCAACTCCTTCTGACCTTCTCTGTATTTCTCCAACAACACTCTCAGAGCAAACATTGCATCTGTTGTGCTCTTTCCTGGCATGAAACCATACTGCTGAACACTAATCATCACCTCCCTTCTTAACCTAGCTTCCACTACTCTTTCCCATAACTTCAAGCTGTGACTGATCAGTTTTATCCCTCTGTAGTTACTGCAGCTCTGCACATCACCCTTATTCTTAAAGATAGGTACCAAAACACTTTTTCTCCACTCCTCAGGCATCCTCTGACTTTCCAAAATTTCATTAAACAATCTGGTTAAAAATTCCACTGCCATTTCTCCTAAAAATACATTTTTAAAAAGCAAATTTTTGATAAAAGAAGTAATATGCACAAATGGATATATGGAGGTGATAGGGATGGTCTTATATAAACAGAAAAGTAAAGGTTTAAGTGATGTAATAAACATCCTGGATCCTAGATTTGTTCCCGTGCATTCAGCACTTGTTACTTCCATAGCAGGCACAGATTTTATGGGAGCAAGTTGCTAGCCTTAGGCCCAACCCTCCTCAGAGGACACACCATACACTCACACCTAGGGCCAATTTAGAGTGTCCAGTCCACCTACTCCATGTCTTTGGAATGTGAAACATTCAGAGGAACCCCACACAAATGCAGGGAGGACATGCGGACTCCACACATAAGGCACCTCAGCCAAGAATCAAACTGGAGAACCTCTTGCTGTGAGGTGACAATGCTAACCGCTACACCACTGTGCTGTCATGTAGTAAAGATAGGGGTATATATTTTACAATAAATGAAATTTCTTTGTTGAGTAAAAAATTTGGGAATAAAGATGTAAGTAGAATTCAATGGAAAAAGACATAGAATAAATAAAACAAACCTGCCTTTTCTGGAGAACATATAAATTATCATTCAGAAAAAAAAGTGTATTTGATAAATTCAGTACTGATAGGAAAAGGGTTCCTATTACATTATCAAATGTTTAGGTTGTCAGACACCTAAACATCAAAACCTAAACTTCGTATGCTTATAACCGCGATCGGCCAATTACGTGACTTTTTTTCCAGGAAAAAGTTTGCTTGGCGGTGATCTGGGATTTGCCCTTTTCCCCAATGCAGAGTGATCTTGAAGTTGATATATTTATTTGGGGAGGTGGGGGTGGCACAGCCCCCCATGTGGGGGGGCAAAGCCCCCCACTTGATTAGGGTTTTAAAGTATGTTTTTTTTTTTGTTTTTTTTTTTGGCCAAGCAAATTTTTTCACGGGGAAAAAATTTGCGTAATTGGCCAGTCGCAGTTTTAAGCGTTCGACATTTAGGTGCCGATGTTTAGGCATTCGACAACCTAAGCGTTCAACATTCTAATATATACCCTAGGAAAATAGCATACCTAGCAAGTGTATTTATGTTGCCAGCTGTAGTTGAAAAGGAATTATTGCAGATATTTTATATGGGGTACTAGATTAAACCCAATAAAAAGAGGAGCTTTGTGTGTAAATAAAGGTGGAAGGAGGTTTAGGGCTAATTAACCCAGTGGTATATGCTGATTCATTAAATACCCTAAAGTGAGAGATTAGTAGTAAAACTATATAAATATAAGTATGATAAAGTATGGTATAAGAATGTAATGATAAAATATTACTGTGTAAAACCATGAGAAAAATCTAACAGATGTAAAAAAACTAAAGCTATAAAAAGAAGAAGCAAAGTAATCCAAAAGTAGCATACCAAGATTTTTTGTGGATATTGGTAATAGATAAATTACCAGTAAAAGCAACTATGCCATATAAAAAGAAAAGTGATAGAATATGTTTACACTGTCAGGAAGACGAAACTACTGAATGTGTATGCTTGAAATGTAAAAGAATAAAAGAGTTAGGGGGAAACTAAAAAAATAAATTGATGAAATAAATATGGATATTAAAAGAATAGAAGTACAGAATATGTCACAAGAACAGATAGTTTATGGATGTCTTGTGGATTATTTGAATTGAAAGAATAAATTAAATAATGTTTAATGGTAAATGGGTTTAGAACCAATATTAGGTAAAATCACTTGGTGGTTATGGATAAAGGAGTAGGGGTCTAATAGGGATGAAACTTCGGTATGATTGTAAGGAAAATTATGAATATTTGTTAATATATTTGTATATCTATGCATCTGTACATTTGTAAATATGTAAATATGTGTCCTTTTTTGTATATAAGTAAAGGATCCCTACTCTTTTCAGTAGGTACCATGGGATCTTTTACATCCACCTGAACTACCACCAACTCAGGCAGACTAACATCTCATCTGAAGATGGCACACTCAGTTGTGTAGCACCTCGCCCCCACAGGTGCATTGCAGGGTCAGAAACAGATCTACCTGGTGTGAGAATAGAACCCACAGCCTTTTGCACCAAAGGCAAGTGTACTACTTCTGCACAATTGGCACTGAATTAGGCATCCTTTTGCATGATCAGATCAAAAGAAACTTTTATCAGCTATAAACATATATAAATGATTAATAACAGCAATTATTCTATACATAGTATGGCAGCTATTCACATGCATGGTTATGGTCTGCCTATCATTGCTAATACCTGATGTTAATTTACCCACAATGCATGAGTGTATTTAACCTCATGCAACACTGTATAAACTTTATATATATGCACGAGCAAGAATCAATGGAAGCTGCATACAGGTATGGAAAAAGATTTGGAAAAAGACTTCTGTGTGCAGCATTACTGATCCAAGAGAGACTCTGTAACCTGCAGTGTTGGAAGATGGGATACAGAGGAATAAAGCAGGGCTGTGAAGTTCACATTGAGTAGATGTGAGATTCATATTTGGGAAGATCCTAACTTTTAAGGTACATTGATGTCCTTAAGTCACAGAGTACAGATTCCTCTACTAACCCAACACCCTGAATAGCCTGCCTGCTCATTGGTCCTCAGTGCTGGCCATCACACAAAGTGTACTGCAGAAGGCATTTGTGTATAAATAGCTCTTTGTAAAATTTGGAACATTATTCAGGTCAATTAACTTCTAAAATTTGTTAATGCATACAACACAGCTTGCAAATTTAATACACAGATGGTTTTATTTTATTTATTTATTTATTTTAGTTTGATGACTGGGAAAGTCCACTGGGCCAAGAAGAGCCAATTTTCAGTAGAGGCCCTGGGAGAGAAGCTCCAGTAATAACAACAAACATACAAAACAAAGAAGTCATCAGCAGCATGCAAGCAATACAATATTAAAAAGTCATTTACAGAATAAAGTCTTGTAACTTTTACAATTTTAGAGTCATTTACACAGTGAAAATTTAACAAATAAAGAAAATGTTGAAAATTAAATATTAACAAGCTTTATTATATATAAATATTAACAAGTTTTATAACCAGAGATGATATGATAAGAATTTTATTTGCATTGATTACTGGAAATTAAGCTATTTTTGTATGGTCTGTGCTTTTATGATTGTTTTCAGGATTATTCCAACACTTAAATTATATAGAAATGAAGTTTTGCTTATATCCTTTGCTACTTCTTAGCTTATAGAACATTTTATAGTCTGAATACAGACATCAATATAGATAACAACTGCAGAACCACTCCACCCTTATTCCCAGATGTCGAGATAACATTTGTGGCTCACTGCAAGCTGCAAGACAACGAAGCATGCGTTTACACTCTAGTGCCTAAACTCAGTTGTAATCTCTACTTTTATAATTTCAAAGAAATGATACAACACTGTGAAATCAGCATAGTAACTGCATATCTGTGCCACAACAGCCTTTTCTCAGCTCCTGTTGCTATGTGTTGAAGGCTTTACTTACAGATAGACACAGCAGATAATACATTAATGACAGTTTTCTGACTCTTACACAATGCCTCATCACTATATGTTCATAAGTTCTTGTACAGTGTTTAGGCCAAAAGACCGTCCAAGACCACTAATTCCATAAAATTTAGTACATAAGTTTTTCCTCGGCCCATAAATACAAATTCCTTTTAAAACATTTCAGTCCTTCAGACTATCTTACATGCTGAGAGGCCACAGTGGTGCAGTGGTTAGCATTGTCACCTCACAGCAAGGGGTTCTCCGGTTCGATCCTCGGCTGGGGTGCTTTCTGTGCGGAGTCTGCATGTCCTCCCTGTGGTTGCGTGGGTTTCCTCCGGGTGCTCCGGTTTCCTCCCACATCCCAAAGACATGCTGCAGGTGGATTGGACACTCTAAAATTGGCCCTAGGTGTGAGTGCATTTGTGTGTGTGTGCCTCCTGTGAAAGGTTGGGCGCCGGGCTGGCAACTCGACACTGTAAAACTCCACTGCCAATCATGAGCGGACAGGTGATCTGCTGTGGCGAACCCTACCTGGGAAAAGCCAAAAGGAGAAGAAGACTTTCTTACATGTAAAGGTGTATTATGCCAGAGATGTGTAATTTTGCCTGTGATTTAAGAGTGTGCACTCTAGAGTTTCCATTTTTATCACAAATTTCATGTTGTTATGCCTTTGAGGGCATTTCTGTTAACTTCAACACGGAACATGACCTGTGACATTGGATCATGAAATTTTTATAAGCCATAATCAATTTTCCACGAATATATCTACAAAAAAAGAATAGTTTCAAATGTCTCCATCTTGCATACTAATCTTTACTACTTAAGGAAACCATTTTTTAGTACATGTTCTTTTAACCCTTTCAAGGGAGTTCAATGGTCCCTGAGTGTATATACAAAAACTGTTGTACTCAATAATTGCTGTTATAGAAGTTTTAAAGATTAGAGTTAAACATTATTCATATCTTGTTGCAAGATTCCTGAGTAAAACGTCCATGTATCTTATTGCTTTTGTAATAATAATATTAACATATCTGTTAAAGCATAAATTAGAAGATACAGTAATACCCAGGTCTTCGTATTCACTAAACTCCTGAAATGTACTGGTAGATAAGTATATAAGGTTCCTTTGAATTTTGTTTGAAAAATACATAATCTTCCATTTGTCAAAACTAAATCTTAATCCTACATCTAATGCCCAGTTAGTTAATGGCTGTAAGTAGATATTAGGATCATGATCATCCTGTGAAATCTAGAGTACTGATGTTTGTTTGTAACTAGGGTTTTACTTTTGTTGAATATAATAATAGAGAGTATCTTGGGCATTCTTGATGAAGTTTATAAGGCTATCCTAGCCTCTTCTCAAACTACATATTATGGCCTAGCTGTAATCAGTTACCCTTAAATCATCTGTAGTAAAAGTAAGGAATGAGACACAAAGGGTTATCCTTTAAACGATTATTGCAAAAACAAGAGCAAATTTTCAGGTATGTACTCATGAAAGCTCAGGAGTAGCATAGTCTGAGACTGGCTCCATTCATCTAAGAGAATAATAGAACTGTTGTGATGGTTAAAATGGGCACCTACCCTCCCTTTTCATATACATAATATGGCATCAAGTTTACTCTAAGTTACCTACCTGACTGCTGAAAGGACTGTATCTATAGTAGTGATAGGTGAGAGTACAGAAAGCATGCTAGCAAGTAAATGGTGATAGGCTGGTAGGGAACATGGCAACACCCACTAACAGTAGTAAGTAGATGGTGATAGGCTGGTGGGGAATATGGCAACACCTACTAACAAAGAAGAACCTAATCAGTCTGACCCCTATGAGGAAATCGCAATGAAACTGCCACAGGTCCTGGATGATACTGTACATATTAAAGAGGCCAGTAAGAGGCATGAGAACAGACTGATGGAGGTGGTTTGTAAGTTGGAGTCTCATCAGCAGGGGTTCAAGTCACACATAGGCTCACTAGCTATTCACACCCACTAAATGTGAGGACTACAAACTGCAATGCAATGGCTGGATTTAAAATCTGATGATCTGGAGAACTGAAGTATAGGAACAACATAAAATTTATCAGGTTGCTGTAATTGGTGGAAGGTGCAAACCTGGTAGAACTCATCTAAATGGAGTTATCTAAAATTCTGAAACCTTCTTTATTACCAGTTATTGAGACATTACACCAAATCACTCCTCATTCATCCTCTAGCAATTTGCCTAAACATTTTATTGTGCATTTTTTAACCATAATGATAGAGATGTAATCCTCCAAAAAGATTTGACCATGTATTCATCCTTTGTTTCGGGAGAGCATTGGTCAGAATCATACCAGACTACAATGATGCTTTATATATGAAGCAAAAAGCCACGGCTCTGATGAGTAGGAAGATAAGAAAAAATGGCTCGACCTGTCAACTGTGTTTCCTTGCCCCCTACACTTCTTGTACATGGTTAAGCTCCCAAGGAGAAACTGAGATTTGTTTGGACTCTATCCTTTCTTGAGGGCAACAAGCTCTGTCTGGTACCCAAAAGATGTATGAAGCTGTGTCTGTGAATAATAGACAAGAGTGAACTCACCAGAAAAGGGCCCACTTAATAAAGAAACAACATATGGCCAGATCAGCCCCTGGGAAACAACCATCAGGTGTTTCATCATCATTAAGCAATGGTTATTTTCCACGGTCGTGAAAACCAGCAACTGATCTGCACCCCAAGTTGAGTTGTTGAATCCTGAAAAGGAGTATTTTTTTAGTCCTGCCCTGACACCAGATGAGCTCCAACTAATGGACATGTCCATAGGAAAGGGCACTACAGTGGGCAGTGACTGTGACAAGATCAGCTGGTGGGACTTAAATGAGGTTGTAGCAGACCGGCAACTATTTTATCAAAGTTGGAGCCTATTAGACTCACATCTTACACAATCCCCTGAGATTTTATTTAAACACACAGACAGTGGTCTAGAAGTTTTTTGTGAAGGTTATCATTGCTCTGTTAAGGCCTGTCCTCATTTTCTTTCAGAAATTTCCAACAGCCCAGTGATGGCATAAGGGATCGCTCATCCTGCACAAGTCAATATTAACACAAAGTCCCTTAATTCTTATTTTCAGTTGCTGCCAGTTATAAAACAAACATTAATTTACATTAATTTAAATAATGCAAAAGCACCCTTTTTGTAGACCATATTCTCCTAGATGAACACAGAATTTGTTTGAGGCTTTTGTTAGTGGTGTTTTCTGTCCCCAGTTAAAACATAGTGACCTTAATACCATAACAGTTCCAGCTATTGTTCTTGGTATGACCCAATTAGTCACCCTAAAAATTGAGAACACAGCTGCCTATGCAGAATTCTTCACATAAACTCTGTACAGAGACAGCTGTGCCTACCAGAAATAAGTCTAGACCTCACTCAAAACTAAAAACTCCCTGGTGGAATCCAAACTTAAACCTGTTGTACTACAAAAGAAAAAAGGCAAAGAAAAATTTAGGAAGTGCTATACCCAGCATGATAAAACACTCTCATCAGTATAAACAAATAATTAGGGCAAATTAAGTCTACAGAAGCTAGATTTGAGATAAAGATAGCTTCCAGGCAAGGTACAACCACAAGGCTTTCTTTAACTATGCCTGAAACATCAAAGGTAGCACACATCAGTGTGCAGAACTGATTATAAATGGTGCCATCTACATAGACATGAAAGATATAGGAAATCTGCTGGCCAACAAATTCACTTCCAGTTATAGCCCACTAGCATCCCCCCAGGAAATACCATCAAACATAAGCCCCCAACTATCACTAGGGAGCAGGTCCCACATGCACCCTCTAAGGCCAAAAGCACTGCATTGATGGCCCCAATAGCATTCCAGAATGCCTACTAAATAGCCTAAAACATGACCATAGTCTCCAGGTAGGCTTTGTGCCACATGAATGCAGAACTGCAACAGTCATCCTCTCTATAAGAGTGGGCCATCAACAGACTTCAAGAACTACAGACCCATAAGTCTGACTAGTCTCATTTGCAAAGCCATGGAAAGAGTAGGCATGAAAATGATTAATAAGGACATAGAAAATCTTCAGCACTGGATCCAACCCAGTTTGATTTAATCAAGGACAGATCATACCTACTCAGCTAAGTGGCCTTCTTCAATGAATGAGGGCAAAATGGGGCACACTGCCTACCTTTACCTAGCTAAGGTATTTTATACAATACCCAACATGGGCATTGTAAACAAACTCATGGATAGATATATATATATATATATATATATATATATATATATATATATATATATATGCTGGATAGCCAGCTGGCTTTCAGGTAGGACCCAGGAAGTTAGGATATGGGAGACCACTTTCACAAACAGGCCGGTCAATAATGGGGTCCATCAGGGCTATTTACTGGGTCTGCTTATTTTTGGCATCTACTTCTTGGAAGTTAAGGTCAATGTCAAAAGCCTCTGTCTGACCATGTTTGTAGATTGTCACAAATTAGGAGCAGTGGTAAAACTCCTTCAAGACATTAACATCCTATAGGAAACACTAACTCAGACAAATAACTGGTACCAAAGCCACGGCTTAAAACTAAATATCAAAAAATTTATAATAATATTTTTTGGAAAGTCAGCAACCACGGCTTAAAACTTAATGTCAAAACAT
Organism: Protopterus annectens; assembly: GCF_019279795.1. NCBI lineage: Eukaryota > Metazoa > Chordata > Ceratodontiformes > Protopteridae > Protopterus > Protopterus annectens. The sequence continues at coordinate 1,054,962,369 of NC_056733.1, forward strand.
TTATAATAATATTCTTTGGGAAGTCAGCAACCCTAGGAAATGACCTCAATGACAGCACACCCATCAAAGTAAAAGCAGTACTCAGGGATTGTGGTGCACATGTAGATAGTAGCCTGGCTTTCAACCAACATGCGGCAGTAAGGAAAGCATTCTACATTGCTCAACTTATAAGCAAGGCCATGACATCTAGGGCCAGGGTAGTCATCATTCCACTGTATATGACCCTCATCAGGCCCATTCTTGAGTACAACACCCCCAATGGTATGTAGCTGACCAGACACAAACAATAACTGGAACATCCATAGAGTTTCCTCACAAAAAGAATACAGGGTGTAAACAGAATATCCAATACAGATCACATCAAAGCCCAGTATCTATACTCTGTTTCTTACAGACTGTTGAGAGGTGATCTATTGTTGGCATAGTAGGTATCCTTGGATTCCACTATAATGAACTTTTTGCATATCTGCAAAATGAATAACATCAGAATTAATCAATCTAGGGATTTAACTTTGCTTGTGACACTGTCTTCTACAATAGTGCCTCTGCATTTGCTTGTATAAACTACATCTCTAACCTTTCTTCTATCCTTTCTTTCTAACTTTTTTCCCTCTAGCATCTCATCTTCAGCATCTCTCTCTGTCCTACCAACAGCTTCCACCCTCCGCTTAAGAGTGTATTACCACTGCAAGCAGCCTCCATATGATCCCTCTATTTTCCTTACATTCTGCAAGCATTCTCTAATCTATCATAACTTATTTTGCTGATTGTTTTTTTGCTCAAGCTAAAACCAAGGCCAGGGCCAGCACACTCCATTTCCCCTTGCTATGCTCAGCCTCACTCCAGTCCCCTACCCTACCCCCATTCCCACCTGCCCCAATTCAGTTAGACTTATCCTAACACTAGTTCCTCCTACCCATTCAACTCATCCAATCAGACATTCCATATAATATACTACAATTTATTTTAATCTACCCATCCCCTAGATTCACTACTTAACCTTCATACCTTCACTCTTTTCTCCAGCCCTTAGTTCTAGTACTATCCTCTCTCCAACCCTTCCTGCTTATTATAACATTATTTTACAGTCTTCTAAACTAACCATCGCCACTTTCCACCATGTCAATTCCCACCAACATATTACTTCTCACCCTATCTTTTTCCTTGTATCTACTACTAGCACTACCTGCATTTCATATACCCTACAAATACAGCAAACCTATATCTATCACTTCTTTACACACACATTTCCTATTACCTTCTCTTGTATATCCACTAGCCTATATCCTACCAACATTATCTTATACTACAAAAGTAAAAATCCTTGCCATACAAAAAAGCACCAAAACATACCTGCATTTTTATTGCCAATATAAAACAAAAAAGAAGCAACACCCCATCACCCTCCCATATGTATAGTCAAATTTATCCCATTGTGGAGACATGCATCCAAACCCATGCCCCACCACCTTAGCTTTCAACCAATCTCACCCCCTTAATCACTAAACTTTACCACCATCAACCTCCAAAGAATCAGAAACAAAATCACAGACTTCCACACCTGGATAACACACAACCCACGAGATATTACAGCCACTACTGAGAAATTGTTAAAACCCTACATAAGAAAATCTGAATTTCTACCCCTAGGCTATGCCTTCTTAAGATCTGACAGACCTCATAAAAAAGGTGGGGGTGTCGCACTGATATACCCAACTAACTTTAATATGGTCCCATACACCAAGTCTACCCTAAGTTTTCTACTGCTGAAATACTTATATCCCTCCTAAAAATGAATAGCAGCAAAAGTCTCTGTATTGTAGTCTTGCATATCCCTCCAGGCAATAACATCCCCATATTAGAAGAAATCCTATCCTGGGTCTGAAACAACTTCAAAAATGAAACAATCATTCCAGGCAATGTGAATATCAACTGGCTTGATATTTCACATCACAATCCCTCCACCACCATAAACCTATATAACTTTACTCAGCTAGTCACCAATATAACCAGACCCAATAAAAACAGCAACAGTAGCTCTGTCCTGGATTGGATTATGGTCTCTGATGCTAATAAAATCTCCTGTACAGGAACACTACCCAACAGTATTACTGACCACCTACCTGCCTTTATAATACAGAAAATTACCCCAATGCCAAGTAAACACCAGTACAAACAAATCAGAGACCTATCCCATTTCTGTCCAACCAACCTTAATTAAACTCTGCACATCCTCATTTGGGATGCACTGAAAGTCCTTCCCCTCAACGAAGCAGTAGAGTTCTTTAAGTCTACATTTCTCAAATTCTTAAACAGATCGGCTCCTCACTGACAAAAGAGAGTGAAAACTAATCATACCAACTGGCTTACTAGACCCACTAGGCAACTCATGATTGTCAGGATAAAGCCTGGAAATTATGGCAAAAAAAAACCTGTGACCTCACACAATTTAAGCAACTCCGAAATAAAGTAACGTGTCTAATAATCAATAACAAAAAAGAATACTACCTTAGTCTACAAAGCTAACACAAGCATAACCCCCAAAAATTGTGGAGCTCCATAAATTGCTTACTCAAACCAAACTCCACTAACAACCCATGCACAGTCCTGGATAAGACACCTACCAAAATAGCCTCACTCTTTAACTCATATTTCATAAATGTCATCGCCAATCTCACTACCAACTTTTCCCAAACCAACTTAGCTCCTGCAAATTCCATCCGTAAAAAATCACAGCTCCCCCCTGCCCTGCTTTTCTTTCTCACATATTTTAGAGCTCCCATTAAAAAACTACTTCTAAAACTCAAACCTGATACTAATGCCCCTGATAACCTACCTCCTGAATTACTTCAATTATCAGCCAGCTCTATTGCGTATCCTATCAGTATTCGTCTTACTAGATCAATCCAGGAGTCTTATATACCAAAAATCTGGAAAAAATATATATTCTCCCTCTCCACAAAGGTGTTAACAACACAGATATCACTGACTTTTGACCTATTGCCATTATTTTACCTATTTCTAAGATCCAAGAAAAATGCATCCATGCATAATGTCTAAATCACCTGTTGCACAAACAAATCATTTCTCCAACTCAACATGGCTTTAGGCCTGGCACAGTAATACCACAGCTCTTTTATCCTTCTTGAACACAGTCTACTGTACCCAAGATGCTAGAGAAATGGTCTCCTCTCTTTCTTGATCTCTTCAGGGCTTTTGATACCATCTCCAACCCCCTTCTTCTCATCAAACTATCTAACTTCAGCATTGGTCCCTCTACCCTAAACTGGTTCTCAAGCTATCTCACAGACAGGCAACAATCAACTAAGTGACTAAGTGGCAGCAATCTTTCTTCCCATTCCTCAACACAACTACAGGCATGCCTCAAGAATCTATACTAAGGCCCCTGCTATTCAGTATCTTCATTAACAACTTCCGCATCACCCTCAGTTAAGGCACTGTCATTCAATATGCAGATGACGCTACCATCATCTGTACTGCCAACTCTACATCACAGCTGCAGCAACTTGCCCAAAGTGCCCTCACTGCCACCAAAACTTGGATGACTAATAATCATCTTGCACTAAACCCCCAAAAAACAAAACCCATGCTATTTACCCCTCAAAAAACATCTCCCTGAACAAGGATATATTCTCTATTTTATCACAAAACAACACTATCACTGAGGTTGTCCCAAATACAAAATTGCTAGGAGTCATCATAGATGAACACCTAATATTTGACCTCCATATTCACAGTAACATTAAAAAAACTCACCAAAAACTTGGCACACCCTATAGACACAAATACTTCCTCAACTTCCCCACTAAACTATCCTGGCCACCTCCTTTCTGCTCCCATCTCTATTATGCTGTTCCCCTCTCTTTACCAATATCCAGTCTTCCCTTAAATCCAAACCTGACTCACACTATAATACATTTATAAAATTCATGACCAATGCAAATTATTCATCCCACCATTGTGCCTCACTGCACCTGCTAAACTGGATAGAACTCCCACACCATCTTACATATCTACAATTAACCACTGCATATAAACTTATATTCAAACCATCAAATTGCACTGCCCTTTCTTCACAACTCACTCAGTACCATCCAAATAGACCCCTATGGTCCGAAAGTCAAATGTTCCTGAATGTTGAAAAAAAACAGATTTTCTGCTGGCCAGATGCTCTACTCCTTCACTGTTTCCAAGCTATGAAAGTCCCTCTTTCCATCCCTCAGGACTACCAGTAATCCAGCCCTCTTTAATTATTTCCTGAAACAGCACTTCTCCTCTCTATGGTACTGCACTTGTGCCAAACCTACACTTCCCACTATTTGATAATACCTAAAATCCACATTAACCACTCTATATAATCTCACTCTAATTCCTCTATCATTCCACCTTTCCTAGCTTTAGCTTATGACTCCATCAGATTCTTTTCAGCTTAACTTCATGCAAGCTTACAATTTCTCTTAGAGAATATTGTGCATTCTTGCCTAACAATCTATTATGTAAAGATACAGCCAACTATACCAAGTTGTATCCTCACTAAACATGTATCAGTTTGTGCAAAACATTTCAGCCTTTGCATATTAACCTTATAATGTCTCTGATTACTATCTAACTAGCTCAACCGATTCTACACCTCTTGCAATACTACACTCATTATGATAAACTATTTCCTGCACATATTTTATACTAACATTTAGACATGTATATTGATATGCTGTATTGAATTGATATTTGTATTGATGTATTGACAAAGTATTAATTGTACTGCATTGATTTGTGTACCTGTATATAGATTTGATGCATTGTACAGTTCATTGTGGAGCTTTTCTCCCGGAGCCTCTACTGAAAATTAGCTCTTTTTGGCCCAGTGAACCATCCCAGTAAACAAATGCAAATAAATAAATATCTAGGACACATTGGAGAGACAAGTATGCATCTCACAGAATTCCCCTTCTCTGGAACAGGTTTCCCATCTGTGTGATGCAGACCTTTTCTTTAATCCTATTCAAAAGAAACCTTGACCACTGGATACGAAATCGGAACTATACTCTGGGTCTAGCACCTACATCTCTAAAGGACAGAGGCAGCCAGTAAATCTTTCCCTAGCTTACATATACCCTTTAAAATAACTTGTAAGGCACATAAACTTGTAGGGTATAACTAGGATGCCTGGTAAGGCTTATAAAGGCTCCAGTGGTAGTTAGCCTGTTATACACCTACACCTATGATCTGCTATACCCATAGACAGATAGCTATATACAAATAACATTGCAAAAATATTTTGGTAACCAATTAGATAAATACAGTGTTCTTGGTAGACACCACAAACTAAGACCTCTTTCCTATTATTTCTCATCTCTTCAATAACTCTAAACTTTGTCAAAATGTTCTACAGGTTCTGCTGCATGTTTTCATTAACACAAAGGATTTTGAAGGACATTCATTTATTCAATCCTTTTCCTTCTAGATGTCTTTTTGCCCATTCCTAATTCCTTTTGACTGGTGTGCTCAAAATATGTATCTATCTGCTATATGGCTAAATAAGTAATAGCAGAAATTCAGCTATCCATAGTATGACATCAGTTTATGTGCATGGCTATGGCTGTCCCTCTTTGTTCTGCTATCCATAGTATGGAAGCCATTTATGTGCATGGCTATGGCCTATCTGTCATTGTTCTGCTAGCCATAGGATGGCAGCCATTTATGTGCATGGCTATGGCTGTCCCTCTTTGTTCTGCTATCCATAGTATGGCAGCCATTTATGTGCCTGGCTATGGCCTGTCCATCATTGTTCTATTATCCATAGTATGGCATCAATTTATGTGCATGGCTGTGGCCTGTCTGTCATTGTTCTATTATCCATAGTATGGCATCAATTTATGTGCATGGCTATGGCTGTCCCTCTTTGTTCTGCTAGCCATAGTATGGCAGCCATTTATGTGCCTGGCTATGGCCTGTCCATCATTGTTCTGCTAGCCATAGGATTGCAGTCATTTATGTGCATGGCTATGGCCTGTCTGTCATTGTTCTGTTATCCATAGCATGACATCAATTTATGTGCATGGCTATGGCTGTCCCTCTTTGTTCTGCTATCCATAGTATGGCAGCAGTTTATGTGCATGGCTATGGCCTGTCCATCATTGTTCTGCTGTCCATAGTATGGCAGCCATTTATGTGCCTGGCTATGGCCTGTCCATCATTGCTCTGCTAGTCATAGGATGGCAGCCATTTATGTGCCTGGCTATGGCCTGTCCGTCATTGTTCTGCTATCCATAAGATGGCAGCCATTTATGTGCCTGGCTATGGCCTGTCCATCATTGCTACTACCTGATGCTGTGTTTACCCTCATCTCATCTGTGCATTAAACCCCGTACATCACTTCTCATACTTCACACATATTCTTGAGCAAGAACCAATGGAAGCTACATCTGGGCATGGAAATTAATGCACAGAAATACGTCAGTTTGAAGCATTACATCTCCAAGAGCCTGTGTGTCCTGCAGTGTTGAAGATGGAATACAGAGGAATAATGTGATGCAGAGTTCCTCCTTAATCCAATTCAAGTGCAGCTTGGACAATTGGATGGGAAACCGGAAATTCATCCCTGGTTTGGCACCTATGTCTTTGATGCAAACAGGTAACCTGTAAATGGTTCATCTCCCAGGCCCATGCTTACACTTATCAAGGGTATCAGAAGTCGTCAGAGATTTGGGATGTATGGCTAGGCTTAAAAAGGGCCTTGTGGTCATTAGCCTAGTAAACACCTATGAACCTAAAAAGCAAGGCTGTGAGTTGACATTGAGTAGAGGTCACAGTCATATATGGGAAGACCCTAACCTTTTCTTGTTCACTGTTGCTATTTGGAGGTGGCAGGTACTTTGATGTCCTTAAGTCACAGAGTGCAGATTCCTCTACTAATCACACACCCTGCAAACAGGATGACACACCACCCTGAATAATCTCACTCCTCACTGTTGCTCACTGCTGACCATCACACAAAGTGTAATGCAGAAAGCATTCCTTGTCAAGGGCTACTACTGATGTCACTGTGGACCAATGTAAACTGATAATTATTCATAAAGTTAGGGTTTTGTGTATAAATGGATCCTGTATAAAATGTGGAGCATTACTTGGCTCAGTGAACCTTTAAAAATTGTTAATACATACAACACAGCTTGCAAATTTAATGCACAGATGTTTTTATAACCAGGGCTGATTTGACAAAAATTTTATTTAAATTGCTGACTGGAAATTAAGCTATTTTGCATATGATCTGTGCTTTTATGAGTGTTATCAGGATTAACTTCAGTTTGCCCATTCGATTCTCTGAGTGTCTTCTGTGTGGCGACATGCATGAACGGGCATTGCTTCTTTCAAGGTTGTGCGTTAGGCCCGGCAAGCCAGCATGTAAAACTCTACTGCCAATCATTAGCGGACCGGAGTTCCGCTGTGGCGACCCCTAACCAGGAAAAAGCCGAAAGACACAAAAAAATCAGGATTAACTTCAGTCCTTAAATTATAAAAAAATGAAGTTTTGATCATTTTCACTCCTAGTTCTTAGGTTATAGAACATTTTATAGTCAGTCATAAGACATCAGTGTAGATAACATCTGCATAATTACCCCTCCCTTATCAGGGGGCATCAAAGTAACATTTGCTGCTTACTGCAAACTGAAAGGCAAAGAAGCATTTCTTATACTTTAGTGTTCGAACTCAGTTGTATGCTATGTTTTTTTCTAATTTCCAAGAAATGTCGCAATACTCTGAAATCAGTTTAGTAATCATGCATCTGTACCACAACAGCCTTTTCACAGCTCCTGTTTGAATGTGTAATTCTGTTTTACTTGTAGATGAGCACAAGAGGAATATAACATAAAACAAATAATATATTAATGTATGTCTTCTGTGCCTTAAACCTGCCTTTACCACCATGAAATTTATTTGACTATCATTTGTGTAGAAGCAGACGTTTACTTTTCTGACCATATTAATAGAGGGTATCTTGAACAATCTTGCTGTGGTTTACAGGGCTGTCTTAGCGTCGTCTCAAACCCCATCATCTGGCTATAATCTGTTAACCTTAAATCTTCTGCAGAAGAAGGAAGCACTAAGACATAAAGGGTTATCCATTAAATGATTTTATTGCACAAGCAAGGGCAAATTTTGGGGGACGTACTCACGAATGCACAGGAGCAGCATGTTCTAAGACAGGCTCCCTGCATCTAGGAGAATAATATAGCTGTACTGATTGTTAAAACAGGCCACCTATTCTTCCTTTTCTTATCCATCACATTAAGTTTACTCTGAGTTACCTGCCTGACTGCTGAAAGGGCTAAATCTCTAGCAATGATACGTGAAAGCACAGAAAGCATGCTAGCAGGTACATAGTCACAGGATGGTATGGAACATGGCGACACTCTCTAACAGTAAAGGATCTGATCAGTCTGACACCTATGAGAGAATTGCAGTGAAGCTGCAGCAGGTCGTGAATGATACTGCATAGATTAAAGAGGCTAGTAAGAGCCATGAGAACAGACTGATGGAGAATGTTGCAAGATGGAATCTCATCAGTAGGGACTTAAGTCACAAAGAGGCTCACTAGTTATTCACACCCACTAAATATGAGCGCTGCAAACTGCAATGCAATGGCTGGAATTAAAATCTGATGATCTGGAGTACTGGAGTAGGAGAAATGCCCTAAGATTTATTGGGTTTCTGGAATAGGTCAAAGGTACAAACCCGGAATAATTCATCCAAATGAAGTTCTCTATAATTCTTAAACTTCCCTTGTCACCAGAAGGAGAATCATTACTCAGTACTCCTCTAACAATTTGCCTAGACATTTTATTGTGAGTTTTTTAAACTGCAGTGATATGGGAGTAATACTACAGAAAGTGAGGACCATGGTAACATCCTTTATTTTAGCAGGGCCATTGATCTGAGTCATGCCATACAACAGAAATTAGTTATGAATGAAGAGAAAAGCCCTGGTGCTGGTGGCAATGATTAGGAAGATAAAGGAAGTCAGACTGACCTCTCAGTTCTGCCACCCCACTCTTTAGGTACTTATTTTATCTTCCAGGAGAAGCTGAGTTTTTTTTTTTTTTTTGGATTCTATCCTTACCCACGGGCAATAAAGTACAAATGATACCCAAAAGACTGATGGAGCTGGCAGGGCTTATAAATAAGAGACAAGAGCGAACACCACAGATTTCAGCAGAAGGCTACCAGCTTAATAAAGAAATAACATTCAGTGGGATTAGCCTGTGGGAAGCAACCAGCTTCAGGAGCTTCATCAACGTCTAAGTAAGGAGGGTGAGAAATGGCAGCTGATATGAACCCCTGGCCAAGTTGTCAATTCCAGAAGAGAACTGATTCATTTTACTTTTGACCTAACATCAGATGACTTCCAACAAATGGACATGTAGACAGGAATGGAAATTACAGTGGACAGTGTCCGTTGCAAGATAAAAAGGGCTGGTGGGACTTTAATGAGGTTGTAGAAGACCAGCTACTAATTTATCAGATTAAGAGCCTATTATACTCACATCTTACACACTCTCCAAGGTTTTATTCACACACGCAAAAGGTAGTTTATAATCCTTTGAGATGGTAGACACTGTCCTATTAAGGTTTTTCCTCACTTTCTTTCACTTTCTTGCATCTACATGGCTGACAAATAGAGAAGGTTGATATATGGTCATGTTTATAATCTCATCACCAAATGAATATCTGTGGCCTGTACATAGGAGAATTTATTTAACAGGGTCACGGTTACATGCTGATTGGATGTAGAGGTTACAAAAAGAGAAGTTTCCAACAGTCCACTGACAGCTAGTCGTATGTAAGGCTATATCAACCAAAAGTCCCTTAATTCTCAATTACCGACAGTCTTTACTTGAATCAAATCAAAGTATCTAATATAGTCATTAATATGCAGAATGCAAAAGTGCCTTTTTTCAAACTCCTAGATGAACACACAGTTTATTTAAGGCTTTTATTTGTGATGATTTCTGTCCCCAGATAAAACAGAGTTACCATAATACTATATAAGTTCTAGCCATTTTTATTGGTACAACTCAAATCACATAATAATGAATGTACACTCAATCCTGGTAGATGATGGTACTGTAGGGGCTACTGGGATTCAGTGTATGCCATGGAATGTGGGAGGACTTTATACAGGACATTAATTGACTGACTGCCTGCAGGCTTTTAAAAAGAGAAGGTTGCCATTACTTTTCTTCAAGAAACAAAATTAAAGGGAAGGAACCGTGGTGTTTTATTTTATTTTTTATTATTTATTTTTATTTGACATTTGTGTACCAGGATGGCCCATCTTGGTAAATGCCCATTTTCAATGGTGGCCTCGGGAGAAAAGCTCCAGAAATAAGTAACATTTTTACTGAGTTTAAGATTAGATAGTAACATACAGGTTTGAATACTATATACGCATAGAAAAATATTTACAGATGCTTTGAAGCAGACAAGATTGAAACCATATGCGCTGATTATAACTATGTAGAAACAGGTACATTTCTTACAGAGAAGTATGAGGCAGGCCTGACTGAATCCATACGCACTAGTTATGACAAGCATGATATATGTATGTTTATGCAATAACTGTTATATATGCTTTGCCATGTTCAATAAGTAACACAGCAGTTTGTATATGTGTTTGTGTTTATAATATAGAGCAAGTAGGAGAAGACTTATATAATAAATAATTGGGTGTAAAAGGAGGAGAACTTCTGGCCTGTGTGCTAAATAGTGATAGAGTAGGAGATCAAGGTAGTTGAACATAAATTTTTACGAGAAGTGTTAACAGTGAAACAGTTTACAAGACAGGAAAGAAAAGGGAGGATGTAATAGAAGATAGGTCTTGAGCTTAAGAAAGGTAATGCATATCTATCCTGGTGCGGAGCATGAGCAAAGCCATTCATTGTTTAAGTAGAGTCTTTTAGAAAGAGTTTGAAGAACTAGAAGGAGGCAACTGTTATAACAGCTGTAGGGATAGAATTCCAAGCTTTAGCGACAGAGTAAGATTATAGAGAGTATCCAGCACACTTGGAGGGTTTATGAACAGTGACTTGTATTTGGTCATTGAATCATAGCGGATGTCTTGAGGGAATATTTTTGTAGGGTTGTATTTAGGGCAGTGCAGGTAGCTGGGTAGTGAATATTTTTATACGCAGTGAGTAACTATGTATATTGGAAGTAGTGGGGTGACTCAAAGTGACTGAGAGCTTTTAGTACAGTACAGTACAGTGATGGGTACAGCAGAGAGCACTGGTAGTGAATTTGGCAACTTTATTGTAACATTGTTGAAGTTTTGGTCTGGCGGTTTGTGAGAATGGAGGCACTGCAGAGAAGGGTAGGCAGGAGGTAATTATTTGCAAAGGTTATTCTAGATGTAGGGGTTAGGATGCTTGTAGTTCTATAGAAAAAGGCTAGTTTTTGATGTGTTTTTAATCCACTTTGTATGTGGAAATCCAATTTAAGGTTATCATCTATTGTCATACCTAACAGTTTAGTATAACAGGTCAGTCTGATATTAGGATTATAGATGGAATATATTTTAAAGTTGTTTATTTTTCTCATGAGACTGAGCTTTAGTGAAGAAAATTGCTAATTTGGTCTTTTTCGGATACGCATAAGTTGAGAGTTATGCGGCCATTTCTTGGTAGCGGTAACGGATTTCTGAGTAATTTGTTGAAGATGAGTCACGTCATTTGATGAACATAGAAGTGTTGAGTCATCAGTATACTGTATGAAAGATGCATGCTGTCTGTGTGTATGGAGTGAGATGGTAAGAATATTAAAGTGGAGGGAACCAAGGATTGATCCTTGTGGGGCACTATTTATAGGGAGGAAGGATGAGAGTGTGCCAACTGTCATTTTTCTGATTGGTAACTATCATTAAGGTAGCTCTGAAACCAATTTAATGTATCTGGAGTTAATCATAATGAAGGCATTTCTTCCAAGTATTTAGCATGACAGACTGTATCAAAGGTCTTTGTTAAGTTGAGGAATAGGATGAAAAAATATTTGCCGCAATCACTGGCTTTGTTGACTGTATTACTAAACTAAGTAAAGCTGTGTTAGTGCTATGTGATGATTGAAAACCAATTGGGTTGGATTTAGAAGTTGTTTCTAACTGAAATAGTTTATTAGCTGTTTATGAATGTACTTTTCCAATATTTTTGACATGGGGATAAAATTGCTATTGGTCTAAAATTTATGATGCCTGTTGAATTTCCAGCATTATAGATAGGGATAATATATGACTTTTCCCAAATTCTGGGGACATAAGATCCCTGTATGGATCAATTTATAAGAATGAACATGGGAGAGACAATGGTGTTTGCTGTCATTTTTAGAACTTCATTAGGTGAGTTGTCTAGCGGTAAAGCAGATTTTTAGTTTGCTTAATAGATGTTTTATAGTGGCTGTAATTAAGCTTGTAAAGTAAATGTAGAAGTTACTTTAGTAGCTATTTTATAGTGGTTATATGTACAGGTTATAAGGTAAATATAGAAATTACTTTCCTTATGTTTATAACGGCTGAATGTACAGGTTGTGGGGTAAATGCAGAAGTTAGTTTTATACTGGCTGTAGATACAGGTTGTAAGGTGAATTCAGAAGTTAGTTTACTTAATAGGTGTTTATACTGGCTGTAGGTATGCGTGGGGAACATAGACATTTGTTTACCTAATAGATATTTTATAGTGGCTGTAGGTAAAGTTGTAAGGTGAATGTAGAAATTAGCTTTCTTAACAGATGTTTATATTAGCTGTAGGCACAGGCTGTAGGGTGAATGTAGAAGTTAGTTTCCTTAACAGGTGTTTATAGTGGCTGTAGACACAGGTTGTAGGGTGACTGTAGAAATTAGTTTACTTAATTGATGTTTTCTAGTGGCTGTAATTAAAGGTTGTAGGAATAATGTAGTAGTTAGTTTTTTAAACATGTTTATAGTGATTGTAAATAAAGTTGTAGGGTGAATGTAGAAGTTAGTTTACTTAATAGATGTTTATAGTGGTTGTAGGTACGGGTTGTAGACTGAATGTAGAAGTAGATCAAAATTATTGTCTAGAGTAAGGACAAATAACACTGAAAACCTTTGTAATAGATGCTATACTATCTGTAAGGTAGATATTAAATTGTGTAGCAGGGTCAAGTATTGTACTATTTGGAAATGGATTGGAATTACACTTTTGTAGAGGTTACAGTATTTTTTCATAGTTGACCAAAGGTTGTTTGAACCGCTTTTGCTGGAATTCTGCAATTTATTATAGAATGTTTTGTAATAGATTTTGTGTCTGATTGCAATGAGTTTTGTATCACTGAAGGTTTTGTTTAGTTGCCTTTTTCTCCAGGCTTTGTGCCTGTTCTGCATAGGTTCTATTGTAGTATTGGTTAACCAGGGAACATCAGTTGTTTTCATTCTATTATTTCTAGGGTGTGCTATTTTGTTTAGAATATTAAGGAAAATCAAGTTAAATGTTGGTATGGCATCATCTAAGGGTTTTTTTAGTATATTCCAGTTATTTATTTTCTTTTATTTATTTACGTGTTTTTCTCAGGTGGTTCGCTGATTAATATTGACCAAAAAGAGCATTTAGGTTATGAATAGTTGTAAAGGGCTTGTTGCCTAGTAGTAGTACTTGGTAAAGATAAGTCGATAATCACTGAGGGAGTTTGCTAAAGTTCCTGATGCGATACCTTTGGCAGGGTCAGAAATTAGTATGCAGTGCAGGAGAGAACTTGAGTTTTTGCAAAAGTCAGTTAGGTTGCGTAGAAGCTGTTTAAAGTCAGATAGATTTATGCTGGCTTTTGGAGCAGTTGACATGAGTTTAAGCCAATTTATGTTGACATCTCCTAATATTATTGTTTCATGGAGGATAGCAGCTGATATCCAGTGCAAGATTTCTTTTAGTGTAGTAATGTTGACAGCTAGGGCAATATATAAGGTAATAATACATATTTGCTTGTGGTTATTTAGTCTCAGGAAAGTTATAAGGAATGTTGCTTTATTTAATTGTAGTATGGGAGATTCATATAAGGTTAAGCTGTAGTGATTTGGGTACATTATTGCAACACCACCGCCATTTCTTTTGGTACAGTCATTTCATATTATATTACAACAAGCAGTACTTCAGCATCACTGATGTTTACTTTTAACCAAGTTTCAGTTACAGCTAGGATACTGGGGTTTTGAAGAGCAATCCAAGCATGGAATTCTGTGATTTTGTTTCTTATACTTCTAACACTGATTATAATGAAAGTTAGTTGACTAGTATTGGATAGGAGTGGGAGGGGGGTGGATAGTGTGATTTATAGTGTTATTTATGTCTGAGTGGTAGCTATTTGAACCAGGGTATGGGCAGATATCACTATCGATTAGGACTGATTTAAGATAAAGTAGCATCTCTAGATACTTTTTGAAGATGCTTTGTTGATGGGTACTATGCTTGGCTGGTTTGAATGCAAGTTGAGTAGTTTAAACTTGGAATAAAGATGTGGAGCATCACAGTAGAGGCTGGTTACTATATTAGGGCCATATGTAGGAATAGCAGGACTGCCTTGTAAAAACGTAGTTGGTAATTTGGAGATTTTGGTAACTAGTCAGGTAGGTGAGGGATAGTAGCATACATGAGGTAAGGATGGGGAGAAGCATATTGAGCAGGTGATGTCCTACCAGTACTGCTTATAAATAATGAAAAAAGGTAGTTAAATCATAATTTGGATAGTACTGGCATATTAGATGTAGATAATTTTGAATGATAAGAGAGCTTTTGTGAGGGACAGGGAGTATGTATTATTAGAGTTAGGGTTATAGCTTGTAAAGTAATGTTATAGGTTCATAGGTTCATAGGTAGGTACTAGGCTATTGGCCCTAGGGCCTATATAAGCCTAGCCAAAAAGTACCCTGGCTTTTGCTACCCAAGAAAATTATTTTCCTGTGCCCCTGTTGAACAGAGCCACAGAAGTGATCCCCAGGGTGAATTTCCTATCTCCCATCCAATCATCAAGATTTTTCTTGAAGAGTGCTAATGAGGAGCTTTGTTTGATATAGATACATAGTTTGTTCCAGAGTATGGGAAGTCTCTGGGACAGGAATCTATCCCTCCAGCATGTTCTGTTTATTGTGGTGACAAGGTTTAGGTCCCTAGAGCATGTAGCTCAGAGGGATTGGGATTTTTTTGAGAGGAACATGCCCAACAGCTCTGGGTTTGACATAGCTTTGTATGTTAGGCAGGGATCACCTCTGAGTAGGTGATATGCGATGGAGTAAAGCTGGAGTTTTGCATTACGGAGCTAGGTAGTGTGGGATAGTTTAGTGTCTAGACCTGTTTTAAAGCAGTTCCAGTAAACAGTATGACACGGTATGAAGATAATTGATGTGCTAATTTGGGTGCAGCTTAGTTTAGCTAATGTGGGTAGTACTTTTGTTAGTATAAATGTAGGTGATGTGGGGGTGGGTGGGAAATGGGAGTAGGGGAGAGGAGCATAGTGAGGACGAAATGGACTGAGGCCCACACTTGACTGCTGATTTGTTTTCTTAAAACGTTATCAGTGGAATATTACATTTGTTAATGTAAGAAACAGTGACATAAGCCATAGCTGTATGCCATACACTTTATGGGAACTGCTTCAAAACAGGTATAGAGCAGAATTTCACCCTCTGTTGCTATGCAAAAGTGATGAAATAACTGAGAAGACCAATATTTTTAAGTAAAATGAGAATGTGTGACTGAATTACAACTTCTTTAAAATGTGTTCATTGAGTAACAGTAAAGCTATAAATTATGGCTTGGCAGAAGGAACAGATATATCGAGCTATAGAATAGGAAATGTATTTGTTGGGGGTTTAATGTTTTTTAGTTTTAGCACAAAGGTGTGTTGCTTTTATTTTACTTTATAACAGTCTCTTAAACAGTGGTTCATTCCTCATTAATGGAGGACATTGGGGAAAGCTATGGGGGGCCAAGAGTGTAGCAATAGTGTGCTTTTCTATAGCAATAATCAGTATCAGTGGGATTTAGTTATGTTTGGTTACTCTGCAACTGCCAGTTGAAGTATACTTTAGGGGATATGTTCCACTTGGAAAGTAAACTTAAGTAAACACTTAAGTAAAGATTGGAAATGTTGGTTGGACATCAGCAGGAGAAATCTGTTAAGGGAAGTGGCCACCTTGGCTGCAGGAAACAATAACTGGCTTCAGGAAAGTGCAAAATAGACACAACAGGTAGGTAGGTCATTATGAAAGTCAAGGTAAATTGCTATTCATCTTTTTTATAAACACAGATTAAATGAATTTCATTGCATATTTCTTTTTCCATTATTTATTTATTTATTTATTTTAATTTAGGAATACAAATCAACTTTTTTCTACTGCTGCTATGAGGCCTGGCATATGTCCAGATATCTACCAACCATATGTCATTATTAGTGGAGGAGGTGGTGACGACAGGTTTTGCTGGTGAGGTAGATAAAGATGAACATATCTGAAATTAATTATATTAAGCTGCTGACAGCTTTTTCATGAAAACAGGGCATGTGGTTAGCAAAAGGTGTGTTTTTTCCACTGTGTGCTCTTTTATGTTCTTAGCAAAATTTATACCATGATGCCTAAAATGTCAGTATGAAACACAGCACTTAAAAATACCTGTGCAAATATCTCGCTAAGGAATAAAATAACAACTCTACTTGTAAAAAGCTATACAGTCTAATTTACTCCACATTAAAGGCATATGTTACACAGAGACTTCTGTTAATTTTCCTCAAAAACACAGATTACTACTGAGTCATGTTTTATATATGATTATTATTGAGTTACAAAATACAAGCTAACATAAATAATTTTTAATTATCATCTTTTTATGCTTTAAATTTTCTACAGAGAAATACAACTTGCCATGAAGTCATTTTTTTACTTAGGATCATTACCTTTGTACATGAAGGTCTGTTACAATGACTGTTTCCAGTTTTCATGCGTTATGTTTATATGGGTAATGCATTTATTTATTATGAGGTATGGCATAACACTTTGTTTCCATTCAGAAGTTCCCAACCTTTTCATTTCTGCCGTACTGGCATCACGATTCTTAAATGATATAATAGCACATGTCATACCATGGGAATAAATATGGTATAACAAAAATCACTTATAGGTTCATAGATTCATAGTTTGGTACTAGACTATCGACCCTAGGGCCTGTACAAGCCTAGCCATAACAATTACCTGGTTATTTCTTCCCACAATATTTACTTACCTGGACCCCTGTCTAGCTAGACTGACGTGATCCCGGGGGTAAATTTCCTATCTCCCTTCCAGTTGTCAAGGTTCCTTTTGAAGGGAGGGTGGCATAATGATTAAGGTGCTTACCTTAGAAACACAAGGTGCAGGGTTTAATTCTCACAGAGGGTAATTGGCTAGACTTAAAATGGTCCATGAGAGCAGTTAGCCTAGTAATAATCTATGAATCTATGAAAGAGAGCCAAGGAGGTGCTCTGCTTGACATGTATAGGCAGTCTATTCCAGAGTATGGGGAGTCTCTGGGTCAGGAGCCTATCCCTCCAGCATGTTTTGTTCATTGTGATGACAGGGTTTAGGTCCCTAGAGCATGTGGCTCTGATGGATTGGGATTTCTTTAAGTGTAGCATGTCCAACAGCTCTGAGTTTGACATGGCCCTGTATGTTAAGCAGCGATCGCCTCTGAGTAGACGATATGCAACAGAGTATAGCTGGAGTTTTTTTTAGTCGGTCAGCATAGGGCATCTGCTTTAGGCCTGTGATTCATTTAGTGAGGTGTTTCTGCGGCCTTTCCAGTTGTTGCAGATGTCTTGTGAGGTATATACCAAATGGGGCATTGTACTCTATGATGGGTCTAATGAGGGATGTGTACAGTGGGACAATGACCTCCTTTTTTCTGGATGAAAAGCCCTTAGTGATGAGGTGTGCCACATAGAAGGATTTCCTGACTGTTGTGGTGATGTGGTTATTAAAGGTGAGACCACTGTCCACCTGTGTCCCTAAGTCTCTTATCACACTTTCGGTGTTTAGCATACTGCCACCTATGTGGTAATTCATGGGTATATGTTTTTTCCTAAAGGGGATAACTACACACTTCTTGGCATTGAGCTTGAACCCATGGCTCTGGCACCAAGCATCTGCTTCAGTAAGGCCCTTTTGTAGAATATCCACATAATTTGGGGATTTAATAATGGCTCCCAGTTTGCAATCATTTGTGAACTTTGTTAGCCAGAGTCCCTTAGTGTTGGCCTGTACTTCAGAGAAATAGATGGCAAACAAGAGCGGTCCCAGGACTGAACCCTGAGGTACTCCACTTGTCACTTGTCTGGAGCTGGATATGGAGTCAGCTACTTTTACAGTGTGGGTTCTGACTTTGCCATCTGGGCATGATAATATCTGTATCTATATCTATCTGCTTCAAACAGAGTTATCAAACAAAATGCATGTCAAAAAGAATGCTCAGAAGACTGTTATTCTGCAGAAATTGCTAAAGATCAGAGACAGGGCAAACTGTGGAGTTGGCATATAGTTCTATGGTGTGTGAAGGACTTGCCCTCACATTGCAGGAGTACACTGGGTCTTGCTACTGTGAAAAAAAAAACACTTACCATCTTATTTTTCTCCTTTATGTGTTGGGGAATTTGTTTATTTAATCTGTAGTAGGAATAAAGCATTTGGTTTAGTTTTAGATTAAATGTGATTCTACCAGTTTTTTTCTACCAAATATGATTATCCAATTTGGATCTCTGTTAAAGATGCTACACTCTAGCTATGTATCTGTGTGTGTGTGTGTGTGTGTGTGTGTGTGTGTGTGTGTGTGTGTGTGTGTGTGTGTGTGTGTGTGTGTGTGTGTGTGTGTGTATCTCTCTCTCTTTATATATATATATATATATATATATATATATATATATATATATATATATATACACACACATATATATATATATATGTGTGTGTGTGTGTGTGTGTGTGTGTGTGTGTGTGTGTGTGTGTGTGTGTGTGTGTGTGTGTGCCTGTGTGTGTGTGAGTGTGTGTGTGTGTATTTCCAAATTATATCCATGTTTTATTACTCTGCAGAACTCTAAGCACTTTTGACTTTTTCTTTTTTTTTTGTTCTAACAAAAATACCTTGATTGGAGTAAACATAGTGACATGATTTTGTTTCAGGCATCAGATTTCTCCTTCCCGTAATAATGCCTAAGTGCTTAAAAGTTGAGCTTATTTTGACTACTCTCTCTTATACTAAATATTCCTCGCATTCACTTAGAATTGCAGCAGTGACATTGGTCACTTACTGTGAGAATAAACAGTCAGATTCCAAAAAAAATAAATGTTGCACACAGCACCGGACACTGAGCTCATGTTACTTCAAATGGACACTATAGGCAATCACAAAAAAACTGTTAGGTATAAATGCTATGCAAAGGTAGTATAGTAAAATAGTGATACAAGCAGAAGTGTGACGGGATTATCTATCACAATGCACAAGCAATAAACCACTAATGTTCACTAAAAACAGTTACCAGGGTTGCAAAAAAACTGACAGGGAAAGATGACAAAGACTGAAAGATTGAACAAAAAACAAATGTATGTATGCATGCACACACTTACACACAAATAACATTGCAAAATGTCAGGAGTTGCAGTAGAACATGATTTGCAGATATGGTGAGTTGCCTGGAGATAACCAGTGTGGCAGTAAGCCAAGCTTCAGTCATACCAGTTCGTGGACCAGTATATCATTGCCCGATACCAGCCAATCAGAGAACTGCTGCAGAATGCCTGTGGGATATGTGCTCTTACACATCATCAGACAGGATGTGGGGTAATTCTGTTCCACTATGTGCCAGGGTTTGACTTTTTCTTAGCATCTGGTGGCAGATGGAAGATATTGTAGGGGTATCACAAACAGCTGTGGTTCACATTTTACAAAAGTTTGCGAAAGCTATCTGCCACAACACAAATAAAAACAACCAGTTCCCAAGAGCACCACAGGAATGACAGACTGCTGTGGAATTGTTCTATACCATAGTAAGTCCTCTTTATGTCCTTGGAGCAATAGATTGCAGCTGCATGTCAATAAAAATCCCTCTAGTGAAGGTGAATGCTCCTACTACCAGATGTGGTGGACATCACTTAACTGTTAGCTTGTCTGATCAGTAGTTGTCCACATTATAAACCTCACAGCAATACTGTCTGACAGTGTATATAATGCCCGTATATGGAGGAATAGAGTTTGATGGGCAAAGCTTGTGGGAAATGTTATTCTAGATGGCCACCTACTATGCCCTCATTAATACAAGGTGCAGGACTTGATTCTGACCCAACATTATTTGCTAGGCTTAAAATTGCCCTTCAGAGCAGTTAGCCAAGATTCCCTATGAACCTATGAACTTATGCATTTATACAGACATGTGAGTGTATATGCTTGGATCTACAACACTGTAACCTGCATTACAGGACTAATTAATATGTTCCACAAACAGGTCCAGCAGTTATCCACTGGAGTCATGAAGGATGACGCCTGCAATGATTGCATTCACTCCTAGTGTGGACACATACCAGAACAATGACATCTACAATGCTTGCATTCACCCTAGTGTGGACACATACCAGAATACACACTGTGACAACAAGTGTTATCGAAAGAATATTTAGCATGTTGAAAGTCCAATTCAGATGTCTGGAGACTTTCAGCATCATACTGCAGTATACATTAGAAAAGTTGTGCAAATAGTCACTGTGTATGCAATAATGCATAATATCCAACAAAAAGATAACATTAGAATCAGGCGGTCACCACCCAAATGTTGTCAAGAGATAATATTTTATTAAGCACATTTGTCCTATTATTAGGACTTCGTCAGAATAATACAAAAACCTCACTCTAGCCTTCAAAGTTCTTTATAAAGAAATAATGTAGGGGAAGACCCTCCTACATATCTTAATTCATTAATTATCCAATAAACACTTAAAGAGACCTACCTATGTTACACATGAAATATACAAAATATAAAAAATGTAAAAAACATAACATTTAATATAGTGCATATAAAGCTTTACATTTTAAAACAGAAGGAACAATCCCTTACATAACTTAATATTTAAAATCCTTTTACTAATAAACAGTCATTAAATTACAATTTCAAAGAATTAAGTTTCAAAAGTGAATGAACAGATAAAAAGTCATTCAGGCCAGGGGTGTTGT
This sequence comes from Protopterus annectens, assembly GCF_019279795.1. Lineage (NCBI taxonomy): Eukaryota > Metazoa > Chordata > Ceratodontiformes > Protopteridae > Protopterus > Protopterus annectens. The sequence continues at coordinate 1,054,983,632 of NC_056733.1, forward strand.
TAGCATTTAATCTACATTGCCACAAAAGTTCGTTATGTTCTGATTTTGTTTGCCATTTACGTCCCGTAGGGTGGGGAGCAATCTTTTCTAATATACCAAGGTGAAACTTGTTACACCATACACAGCAGATATTTTTTATGGCATAAAAGCGCTCATAAGTCCTTTTATGCAGATTTCTTTAAGTTTTACTGACATAAAATGCTGGACAGGTTGAATACCTGGAACAGTGGCAAACCAGTTTGCAATTAAACCATGAGGAAGGGCAAATTACTATTCCAGGGATAAAAATTCAAAGGAGGATATTCCTGGGTGATTCATTGTCACCGCTGTTGCTTTATGTTGTCATTAACCCAATAAGTTGTTTATTTAATGGATTAGTCTTGGTTATAAGTTGGCTGTCAGTAAACAAACTTGCTTAAAGATTTCTCATCCACTTTTTGTAGATTATTTAAAATTATATAGTTCATCAGATGACGAGTTGAAAGCATAACTGCAAGTGGGTAAAACTTTCTCAGATAATATAAGAATGACATTTAGTCTTGATAAATGTGTGACAGCAATATTTAAAGCGAGAAAGTTGCAGGACCGAGAAAATATCAATTTAGGACAGGAATATGATATAAAGGAACTCGAGCAGCAAGGAGTTTATAAATATTTGAGAACTGATGAAGGATTGGCAATAACATATAAACAAATGTCCATCCACATCCCGCCCCTACCCCCAATTAGGGAAACCACCGTAAAAAACTTCTCCAAAGCCAACTTCACACTTCTTAAGACAAGTGGCAAACTTCATGACACCCATGCAGACGCAGAATAGAGTTACGACTGCTGAATCCTACACAAATGCACTTTATAAGCACTTACACAAGTGCATGGATCATGCTAGCCCTACTAGAACCAAGATGCTATCCTCCAAAAAAAGGAAGCCGATCTGGTGGTTCTCTGTCATAGACAAACTCTACAACAGAAGAAAGAAACTGTTGCAAAAAAGAGTAAAATCCCATGACTGGAGGAACACCCTGGTCAATCTCAGTAAGAAGCTGAGATCCCTCATAAAATCCTCCAAAGCTAGTTACAAAAACAAAATTGCCACTGACTCTAAAGACAACCACAAAGCATTCTATAGCTATGTCAAGAATCTCAATGGCAACACTCAGATCTGCTCTGAGTTACAGCACAATGGCACTAAATATACAGAACCAACTGATATTGCCAACATCCTGGCAGATAGGTTCAGTGCTAACTTTACCCTGCTCTCACCCCCTGGAGGACCCATCTCTATACCAGAAGAATGCAAAGTTCCTGTAATCATGGCTGCACAGGTAAAAAACATACTCTTCAAAGCCAGGAACACAGCATCCATGGGACCTGACAGTATCCCAGGCTGCGTTCTACACCAACTACAGAATGAACTGGCACCCTACCTAAGTACCATGTTCAGTCATAGCCTCACTTCAGGCTTTGCACCCACTGAATGGCGCACCGCGGCAGTTATCCCACTCCACAAAGGAGGAGCCATGATGGACCCTGGGAACTACCGCCCCATTAGCCTGACAAGCCTGGTCTGCAAGGCCATGGAACGTATCATCATGGAACTCATAAACAAAGACACTGGTAATCTCCAGACTATGGATCCTACCCAGTTTGGATTTGTAAAAGGCAGATCATGTCTCCTTAATCTGATTGACTTTTTTGAAGCAGTCACCAAAGCCAAAGATGAGGGTAAGGTGGCTCACACAGCTTATCTAGATCCCGCCAAGGCTTTTGACACCATCCCCCACTCTGGAATTATAGATAAGCTCACTAAACTAGGTATAAATCCCTATGTCATAAGATGGGTTGCCAACTGGTTCATGGGCAGAACCCACACTGTGAAAGTAGCAGACTCCAAATCTGACTTCAGACCAGTGACAAGTGGAGTACCACAGGGTTCAGTCCTGGGTCCTCTCCTGTTTGGTATCTACTTCTCTGAAGTACAGGCTAACACAGAAGGTCTTTGGCTAGCAAAGTTTGCAGATGACTGCAAACTAGGAGCTGTAATCGAAACTCCTAACGATGTGGACATACTACAAAAGGGCCTCACTGAGATAGATACCTGGTGTCAAAGCCATGGCCTCAAGCTCAATGCTAAAAAGTGTATTGTCATCCCCTTTGGTAAAAACTCTGTACCCATGAACTACCACATAGCTGGTAGTCTATATAACGCTGAAAATGTGATGAGACCTTGGGACACAGGTGGACAGTAGTCTCTCCTTTGATATTCACATCGCCACAGTGGTCAGGAAATCCTTCTATGTGGCTCACATCATCACAAAAGGTTTCTCATCCAGAAAAAAAAAGGTCATTGTTCCCCTCTACTCATCACTCATTAAACCCATTATAGAGTACAACGCTCCTTTTGGTATGTACCTCACAAGACATCTACAACAACTAGAAAGGCCACAGAAATACCTCACAAAGAGGATTACTGGCCTCAAACAGATGCCCTATGCAGACTGTCTCAAACAACTCCAGCTTTACTCCATCACATATCACCTACTCAGAGGTAATCTCTGCCTAACATACAAAGCTATGTCAAAACCAGAGCTGTTGGACATGCTCCACTTAAAGAAATCCCAATCCCTCCAAGCTAAATGCTCTAGGGACCTAAACCTTATCACCACAATAAACAGAACATGCTGGAGGGATAGATTCCTGTCCCAGAGACTTCCCATACTCTGGAACAGACTACCTATCTATGTCAAACAGAGCTCCTCATTAACACTCTTCAAGAAAAATCTTGATGATTGGATGGGAGATAGGAAATTCACCCTGGGGATCACTTCTGTGGCTCTGTTCGAAAGGGGCACAGGAAAATAATTTTCTTGGGTGGCGAAAGCCAGGGTACATTTTTGGCTAGGCTTATATAGGCCCTAGGGCCAATAGCCTAGTACCCTCCTATGAACCTATGAACCTAAATGTGAATAAAACTTGACAAGGAATAATTCAGAAGACTAAAACTAATATTGAAAACAGCTCTGAAATCTATGAATAAAGTCCAGGCTATAAACCAATTTGGTCTCCCTATATGAGCTTACAGTTTTGGTGTGATTCACTGGCTCAAAAATGTATTAAATCAGTTGGACAGAAAAACAAAAAAAAATGCTCCACACTTATCAAATGATGCAAACAAATCAGAGTATACCAAAATTATATATCCCATGCTCTGAAGGAGGTATGGGCCTCCTCAAAATTGATTAAATGTATAGATCTGCATTTGTGGGACTGCATACATGTCTGTTGACCTCATCAGATCTAAACACAGTAAAAGTTTAAAACATGAGGAGAGGAAGTATAAGATGACCTCTCTGCTTTGTTTACTATAAGCATTCAAGTGGCTTGTGGGAACGGAAATCAAACCAGAAGCAGATGAAAATCAGACAGCAACTGAATGTGCCAAGAAACAATAGAAAGAATCTAAGGAAAAGATCAGATGGGAAGGAAAAGATGTGGAAAAGCCAAAAATATAGTGGCAAGTTTAGAGATCTCCTGGAGCAACTGCATGCTAGTCAGGATTTGATGCAGGAATTGTTAAGGAGAGATGAGTTGAAGCCAGAGGAAGAAAGGTTGACAATGGCAGCCCAGGTTAGTGGATTACATACATGTTGGGTTACAAAGTCCATTGAACATGTGGGAGAAACGGACAAATGTAGGTTCCATAAAAAAAGAATTGGAAACAGTTGCACACTTTGTTGCTGGGTGTGATACATTCATGGCAGAGGGTCTGTATACTGAATGGCACAATAATTTGACTAGACTTGTTCAAGGAGAATATATGTGGGTAAGGTATTTAAGGTATTTAGAGATTGTTACAGACAGCTGCAGAGCAATTTGTATAACCCAGCAGGTATGGAACACACCCACCATATGGGCACCACCATCCGGGGAGCAAGAAGGATATATCACTCAATGACACAACGTATGGAATGAGTCATGGATTTGGTAATATGCGGTCAGTGTACCCACAGATGGATAAGCAAGGGTTCTATTCATACAGCAAAGCACAGCTGTGACATGTGTAAACCTATGTTCACTGCCACAGTCAGCCATATCACACTGGACTAAACCTATGTTCACTGCCACAGTCAGCCATATCACACTGGACTTGAATAGTAATGCAAACACACACATACATGCACGAGTGCTCGCCTGCACACATGCGCGCACACACACACACACACACACACACACACACACACACACACACACACACACACAGACACACACAGACACACACACACACACACACACACACACACACACACATCCTTATGCATGCCACAAATACAACCAATGCACAGGTAGGATATGGGAATGGCAGGCAGCCAATGATAGGGGGAAGATATGGGAGATAGTCCCTGTCAGCTGGTAGGAATGGTCAACATGGATAGATGTGCACAGGTATACATTACAGATAGGCAGGAAAAACAGAGCATGTGTGGCACTATGCAGATAAATATGATATCCACAGTAATATATGGATATGCCACAGCAAGCATGCCTATATACACTTTTGTATCTAACAGTACCCTTTACTATAGAAGCCTCAGGTATTCTTTACATGCACAGGAGGTAAACAACAGATAGACAACATGGCAGCATATATATGTAAGTAGAGTGCAGTGTATGTGTATGGTATTAGAACAGGTACAGGTTGGCAGCCACAGCATATCAGACATGAAACTCATTTGTTTATTTATGCTTTGTTGACTGAGTTAGTCCTACAAGACCAGAAGCCTCATTTGAAGGGAAATTTGAGGTGTTATTCATGTCGACTGTGACAATGTGAGGTATTGCCAGCTATGCTAGCAGAAGTAGGGCAGTGGATGTATAACATATGCCAGCACAGCAAACTGGAATTTTACAAAGAATTATATGTCATTCATAAATTAAACTGATTTGTACAGATGTTTTGTTGACAAATGGATTTGCAAAGTTGCTTGTGTTAAAAATGTATTAACAGTGTGCCCTGCTGGACAGAAAAAAATATACATGTATTATTTTAACTGTTTAAATGTAGATGTTTTAATAGAGGATACTGGAAGAGAACAGGTTAATCTCAAACCTTGAAAATTGTTTGAAATTAAATTACCTGGCTTAGCCCATAAAGGTTGTATCTTACAGTTCTCAATGCAGCAAGAGACAAAAAGTCTGTACTAGGAAGCTTCCTGCATTGTCTTTGGGGTGAACTAATTGCTACTCTGGAAAGGTAGAGGTTTAAAATCTTTTTATGATTTCCAGAAGCTGCAGCACATTTTAGCAATGTTCTCTCTATGTGTATTATTGACACATGTGTGCTAAATCCTGATAGCTTCTAGCCAAGGGGGAAGCATGGGAACCAGAAGTCAGATGACCAGATGTATATGATGTCATTCTGTAATCCATCATTAAAAATATTTTAATACTAGGTGAGAAGGATCTCTCATCTGCTTCATCTTGACTTGCTCTAGTAAGTAACGAGGGAATAATAATTCTTTAGATCAGTCAGGAAAATATACTGAGATTAGTTAAATATTGTTTTTCTGTAACTGTGTGAACTTGTCCACCAATGTTATTTTTAATATTTCCTGTGACTAAACCTCTGGGGTTTATTGTAAATCGATATTTAGTATTTTCATGTTCTTTTATTATTTATTATTAAATATATTTAACATTTTCATTGTGGCTGTTCTCATAGAGAATATTTTAACCTTTGAGAGTACTTATATCTCTTGGTGACACTCTGGCCCCTCCTGAAAGCTAAATCTGTGCCAGCCTTTCCCAGGTGTGTGTGTGTGTGTGTGTGTGTGTGTGTGTGTGTGTGTGTGTGTGTGTGTGTGTGTGTGTGCACGCGCGTGTGTGTGTTTGTGTGAAAATCAAATCTCAAAGAGTGTGTGCATGTCATTTACTTGGAGCAGGGGCACAAAGCACTGGTTTAACAGAGACAGTGGTGGAGAGCTTGGCTTGGATACGGAGCTGAGGTCTCAACTCTATAGCTATGCCAGTGAGGAGTCTCACTGGGGACCTGAAGTGAGACAGATAAAAAAAACAGACCCCTAACTGAGTGCATTCCCTCTGTGCTCTTAAGGGAAATTGTGCTTGATGCAGACAGCTGCATCTGGAAATGCTGAGTGTATTCATTTTTGTTCCAAGTGAATGTCCCTCTCCAGTGCCAGTGATGAGGATTCAGGCTCCTTGATTACTGGTCCAGAGTGAGGACATCACATTGACTAAGGGAAATCTGTCCAAGGCCTTGGGGAACTTCACCTACTGTTTTTGATAGGTGGTGTGAGATTTTTCATATCCAGCTGAACTGCCACTAACTCCAGCAAGTGGGACCTTGGTTTAATGTTTCATTCAAAGCACAGAACACTCAAGAGTGCAGTACTTCACTTATGCTACACTGTAATGTTGGTACTGGATAATGAATTGAAGCACCAAGTGTGGGAATACAACCCACGTTCATCTGAACTTCTAGCATTAAAGCAAGTGCATTTTTAGCACAATGGCAGTGACCTACATACATTCAACTATTGTTTAACAGTGTAACTAGCTTACTCCCTGATGAATAACCACAGAGCAGATGTAAATTGTGAACATGAGGTGCTCAAAAGCCTGTCACATTATACAGGTGCACTTGTAGTACCAGACATATCAACCATGGGTTTTAGGAGGCACATTCATCACTATCATAGGCAGGTAGGGAGACACAGATGCAAGGAAAGTGGCAATGTATGCAATGCACTATTGTAGCCAGGAGCATAAACATTGTCAGCCAGTCCCACATCTGTGGATGCTCCTACCATGTGAGGAGCTGACATGTACCTCAGGCAGTAGTAGCATGCACCATTGCCTGCAAGGGGCATTGATGAAATCCTGTGTGTGATAGCACTGCTATACAGGAAAAGGTGACTATCACCTGCTGTGTAGGAGCATACAGCACCTGTTGAGTAGTGGTGCACAGGTTGTGGCTTTGTCAGCACACCCATGTCAACGCAGGTTAACAAATCACAGTGTGGGTCAGTTCAGGTGTGGCTTGTGCAGTACACTGACTCTGCACATATTATGCAGACACTCAGCAATGTCCACCATAACATCCACATACTGCCCAAGGAAGGCTGTGAGCTCTGCATGGTGCTGTTCAAGACTGCCATGCAGCATGAACATGTGGTGTGAGGGGTCTACTTCATAAGAACGAAAACCGACTTACCCGAAGACAAAATCATCAAGACGAGATGTCTGGAACCTGATTTTAATGAACAACCATATTGCCAAAACTTTTCTCAGGATAAGTATCCAATTGACCAACATGGGGAAATTTGCCCTTTTCCCCACTGTAGTGCGATCTCATAGTTGGTATGTTTAGTTAGGGGAGAATGGGGTCCATTCTCATCATGGTTTTAAAAACCCAAAAGATTTGGACTTAAAAGAAAGAAACCATATATAGACATCTGCATATCTGAGTAGGGGTAGCAGTGTGGAAGTGAGTGCAACATTCTGGTGGTATACATAGCATAATGTAGGCTGTAGAACTACTATGTCTGTACTGTTGCAGGATGCATGTGTCACTAATCACCAATGTGCTGTTATATGATTTCATATATTTTTTAATTTCTACAAGTCTTTTGGGTTTATAATACCTTGATGGGAATGGACTCCATTCCTTAGTGAAGGTATGATTAAAATTCAAGAAATTAGTATTGTTTCAGTCTCTGATATTATCCAGAAGTGCTCTTTGCAGCACCTGCAATGTGCCCAGTAATGACTCCTTCTGCAATTTGAATGGAGTTATTTATGTCAGTAACATATCTAAGTACAATTGTAAATTCTTTTTTATAAGACCCATTGTTCCTACTACTACTGGAATAATCTGTCTATCCTTCTTCCACATTGCCCTCATTTCTACTTGCAAATCCTAATATTTTATGACCTTATGTCTCTCTGTATGTCAGACACTGTAGTCAATGGGTGTAGCAATTTCATTGATCAATGTTTCATTTGTCTTCTTTTCATGGACTAATATATCTGGTTTTCTCGCATCTATTTTTTTTTAACTGTTGGCAGTGGGTAATCCCATGTGATGTAAACTTCATCTTCTTCTATAATGCTTTGTGGCTCATGTTTCCAGTGTTTTTCATATACAATCCTAAAACCAACAGTCTTGCCACATTATTATGCCTTTCAGTGTACAGTCCTTCTGCCATTAGTATATCACAACCAGCAACAAGATGTGCAACTGTTTCCAATTCTGTTTTACAAAACCTACATTTGTCTGTTTCTCCCACATCTTTAATGGACTTTGTAAGCCAATGTATACATAGTCCACTGTCTTGGGCCGCTCATATTAACTTTTCATATTTTGGTTTAAATTCATCTCTCCTTAACGATTCCTGCATTCAGTCTTGATCAACATGTTTTTTTTCCTAGAGTTTTCTATATTTGCAGTTATATTTATGCATTTTCCACATTTCTTGCCTTGTCATCTGATCCTTCACCTTATATTCTTTCTTTTGTTTTTTTTTTTTTATTTTTACATTCAGTTGCTGCCTGATTTTTATCTACTTCTGGTTTGATTTCTATTCCAATTTGACACTGATATGCTTCTACTAAACTAATCCGGGAAGTCATCTTAGACTTATTCGCTTCATGTTTTAAAACTTTCACTATGTTTGGGTCTTGTGAGGTCAGCAGATATGTATGCAGTCCCACGATTGCAGCTCTATACTTATAATCAGTTTCAAGGAGGCACATGCCTCCTTCAGAACGGAGAATATATAGTCTCGATATGCATTGATTTTTATAAATCATTTGAGGAGCATGAAGCATCCTTTTTGTTTTTCTGTCCAATCTATCCAACACCTTTTGGGGTCAGTCAATCACTCCAAAACTACATGTTAGAACATGGAGAGCAAATTATAGCTTAAACGTTGTTCCTAGTCATCAGCACTGTTTTCAGTGAAGTCTTCTAAAATATTTCTTACTAAGTTTTATTTGCATTTGCTTATGTTTTATATTTGATCCTTCATCAGTTCCCAAACATTGATACACTCTGTCTTGCTCAAGTTCTTTTATATCACATTCCTGTTCCAAACTGAGGTTTTCTTGGTGCTGCAGCTTTCCTGCTTTAAAAGTTGTTTTTGTACATTTATCAAGAACAAATGACATTCTTATATCACCTGAAAAAGTTTTGACTACTTGCAATTGTGCTTTCAGTTCTTTATCTGATGAACTATAGAATTTTAAATCATCTGCAGAAAGATGAGAAGTTATTATACTTTGTTGTTTTCTGGAAGCCAAATTGTAGCCATGACCTAATCTGTTAAGTAGACAGCTTAATGGGTTAAGGGCAAGACAGGAGAGCAGCAGTGACAGAATCACCCTGGAATAACCCCCTTTGAATTTTTATCCCTGGAATAATAATTTGTCCTTTATCATGACTTAACCACAAAGTGGTTTGCCATTGTCTCAAGGTCGCTGTAATGCAATCGATCAGTGTAGGGTGTATCTTATACATTTTGAAGCACTCTTTTATCCATGAATGTGGGATACTGTCAAATGCTTTTTTGTAGTCTATGCAAGCCATGCTTAGATTCTTCCCCTTTTTGCAGTTCTCCATTATGACTTTATTTAATAACAAATGATCCTTTGTTTCATATGACTTTCTTTTATTACCCTTTTGTTTTATTCCCATGATTGAATTTTCTTTTAAATGACTATAAATTCTGTGAGCATCAATTCCAGTGTATAGTTTATACATCGTCAGAAGGCAAGTTATTAGTTTTTAGGATACCTTGCAAGATTAGTCTTAAACAGTATTGTTTTTCCAGTTGTTAACCATGCTGGCGTCTGTTTGAAATGCACATATAAATAGTTCTTACTTATGGCTAAATCTTCATGTAAAGAAGTTAATACTTTTATCCAGAAGTTAGGTATTATATCTGGGCCTGGGGTTTTCCAATTAGGAGCTTTTCTTAACTTTGTTTCACTCTCTCTGGCCGTTACTTCATCCCATTTCATATACTGTACATTTGAACTGCTTATTCGTTCTTTCACTTCTTCTATCCATGTAGTATCTTTGTTATGTTCCACAGGATCTTCATAGAAATTTCTCCAGAATGTATTTATTTCTTCTTTTTTTTGGTGGTGTTTCAATTCATTTTGCCTTGTTTCCCAATTCTCTATAAAACATTTTTTTGGTCATAAATAAATTGCTTATTTTGTACTTTTCCTTTATATTTATCTGCATATCTCCTAAGTTTTTCTGCCTGTGCTATTTTTAGTTTATTTGCGATAGTACATGATAGAGCCTGCTCTGTTCTGATACTGCTCATTGCTTTTATCATGTCTATCTTTCTGAGTATATTTGTTGATCTGTTCCCTCTTCTATACTCTTCTAACAGTGAATTGGTTTTACTGCTGTTTTAGCTGCTTTTCTGTAAAAAAACAAACAGAAAAAAAAATACAAAAATGTTCTAAGCTTGTTTCCTGCCTTTCCTGTAACTAGTCTAGTCCAGATACAAATATGCTGTATCCAGGACTGTTTGTAAGCTTCTGAGCCCCCCTCCCCCCAAGCCTTTCTGTGTTGGAGGGAAGCTTTCTAGCTTATCAGTGGGAGTGGTAAGCACTAGGTAGCCTATCTACCAGAAGAGGAGAGGAGTCTGGCCCAGAAATTGTAGTTTATTCGCAGTTTGGGCAGTTTTTCCATCCCTTTCAACTTTCTGGTTTAAAAGCCCATGTTTGTGCAGGTTTACGCTTGTTTAAGCTCCGCCTAGCGGTGCTGAGCTGAGGTAAACTATTACTAGTGCCAGAAAGTCTGGCCTTCAGTTTTTCCCTTGAATCTTGCTAGTTCTTTCTCTCTTGCACGTCAAATAGCTTAATCTCTTTGCACTTCAACAGGTTTTTGTAGCAATTATTGTAGCATACCTAAGTGCCATCAGCACTAGTTGTTCTTCACGGAAATAGCTCTAGTACTTAGTAGTTATGACCACCCCTCCTGGCATGATTAAAGGGCAGTTCCCTGTGCTTTCTCCTATTCACATGGTGCACTTGGGCATTCTGAGGCAGTGTAGCAGACAACTCTCTTCTCTTACCTCCCAACACTCAGACTTGTGAGAGGTACACTTATATCACCAATTTGGAAGCTACTCACTCTCCAGCCAAGACCGGACAAGCTGATCAAGAGGAGAAAGTCAACACCTGCACCACACTACATGGAACACATAGCCCTCCAGAACACCCACCATTACATCTCTCACATAAAAATACAAACCACGCACCCACCTTCACAGAGGCTCTCAATAGAAATTTACCCAAACAGCACAGACCTCCAAGACAGAAACTCACTTGGCCACCACAACACAGCACAAACCACAGGACACATAGCTCACCTCCACAGTGTGCCCCTCAACCTAAGCCCCTAAGGCTAAACACCTTGCCCAATACACTAATCATAGGTGACTTAATAGTGAGGCACACAGATGTCCCACTCACTAGGCTGAATACAGAGAAGGTAACAATAAGCTATCTATCAGGTGCCAGAATGCAACACATAACACACACCCTTAAGTCACTCCACAACAAGTACAAGTATGACTCTGTCATTGTCCATGTGGATGTGAATGACCTGAGATGCACTTCCCTGGAATACATAAAAGAGACATGGTGGAGCTCTCAGATTATGTGTCCCAGGCAGGTATGACCCTAGCCCTGAGCAGTATCCTGCCGTCACCCAGAATGATACCACAGTACAAACAAAAAATGATTGACTTCAACAATTGGCTAAGCTTCTGGTGTCATTCTAAGGGGATCCAGTATCTGTCTCCTTGGGATGACATGATTGACAGACTTCAATGCTTTGCCAGAGATGACCTGCATCTGTCACCCCTGGGGTTTCCAGGTACTAGCTAAGGCTCTTGCCAACCCTATAGTCCTGTTTTTAGGTGGTGTTCCAAAGATCAAGTTACCAACATAACAGCTATAAATAAATGCAATCTGAGGGTCATGCTGCTCAATGCTAGAAGTCTAAATCTCAAGATGCACTCATTCAAAGCACTCCTCAAAATGGAGAACATCAACATTTGTGCTGTAATGGAGACCTGGTTTAAAGCGTCAAAAAGCACCCCTGCACTACCAGGCTGTAACTCATTCCACACCTTTCGGCCCTGAAACATGGACCATAGCTACAAAGGTGGAGGTGTCTCCATATTCATAAAGGATATGCACACTTCCAGACTAGTAGCCCAGCATAATGCATCTGAAATATTTCTGGTACAACTAACATTAGGTAAGATGGCAATCCAGGTCATAGCCTGCTATAGGTCCTGAACCCTGTCCCTAGACTCTCACTCCAAGTTCCTAAGCACCCTGGAATCTATCAAGGTCCAATCCAACACTCTCATACTCGGAGACTACAACTAACCCTCCATCAACTGGGAGAACTACTGAAGCACCAATACACTGGCCCAACACTTCCTGGAATTCATCAGTTCCAATGCCCTGGACCAGCTCATTCTGACCCCCACTAGAGGAAGCAACATCCTTGACCTGGTTATTACTAACATGGGTGAACATTGATATACACCAGTAGTCAATCCCTCCCTGGTCATATCTGACCATAAACTAATCACCATGGAAATCCACATCTCACCCACACCCCCTGCAAAGGTAACCACCTTGAAAAACTTCTCCAAAGCTGACTTTGGGCTCCTAAAACCAGAGGTGGCTAACTTCACGGCGCCCATGCCAATGGAAAATAGCTGCATGACTGCCAAATCATACAGCAATGCACTGTATGAACATCTACATAAATGCATGGAACTAGCCATACCCAACAGAATCAAGATGTTCTCCTCCAAAAAAAGCAAGCCAATCTGGTGGTTTCCTGCCATTAATAAACTCTACAACAGAAGGAAGAAACTGTTGCACAAAACGGTGAAGTCCCAAGACTGGAAAAACTCCCTTATTAGCCTCAACAAAAAGTTTAGATTCCTCATCAAATCCTCCAAAGCCAGCTATGAAGGCAGAATTGCAGCAGACACTAAAGACAATCACAAAGCCTTCTATAGTTATATCAAGAACCTCCACGGCAATACCCAAATTTGCTCTGAGCTACTGCACAATGGTACCTCCTATACTGAGCCAACAGATATTGCAAATATACTGGCCAACAGATTCACTGCCAACTTTACCCCTCTCTCCCCCCTAATGGTCCAATCATAATACCAGAAGAATGCCAGGCATCCAGCATTACTGCAGCAAAGGTTAAAGCTGTATTGTCCAAGGCCAAGAATACAGTTTCCATGGGACTCAGTAATATACCTGGCTGTGTTCTACATGAACTACAAAGTAAACTAGCACCACATCTGTGTGCCCTGTTCAGTCACAGCCTCACCTCAGGCTTTATCCCTACCAAATGGCACACTGCTACAGTCATCCCTCTCCATAAAGGGGGAGCAACTACAGACCCTGGGAATTATCACCCCATTAGCCTGATGAGTCTGATATGTAAAGTTATGAAGCACATCATCATGGACCTGATTAACAAAGATATAGGAAATCTCCAAACTCTAGACCCCACACAATTTGGCTTTGTGAAAGGGAGATCATGCCTACTCAACCTGGTTGACTTCTTTGAGTCAGTCAACAGGGCTGTGGATGAAGGTAAGGCAGTGCATACAGCATACCTTGATCTGGCCAAGGCCTTTGATGCCATTCCTCACTCGGGAATTATTGATAAACTTAACAAACTAGGCATCAACCCCTATATTACTAGGTGGGTTGCAAATTGGCTCACACACAGAACACAGAGTGTGAATGTAGTAGATTCCAAGTCAAACTGCTGACCAGTCACAAGTAGAGTCCCTCAGGGATCGGTCCTTGGTCCTCCCCTGTTTAACATCTACTTCTCAGAAGTCCAGACCAACACAAAGGGACACTGGCTGACTAAGTTCACAGACAACTGCAAGCTGGGAGCCATTATTAACTACCCAAGTGATGTAAACATTCTACAGAAAGGCCTCACTGAGACCAATGACTGGTGTCGAAACCATGACCTTAAGCTTAATGCCAAAAAATGTGTCGTCATCCCCTTTGGTAAAAACTCAGTTCCCACTAATTACCACATTGATGGGAGCCCACTGAACACTAAAGGCATTATAAAAGATCTGGGGACTCAGATTGACAGCAACCTCTCCTTTGACCACCACATTGCCACTGTGGTCAGAAAGTCCTTCTATATGGCACATCTCATTACCAAGGGGTTTGCATCCAGGAAGAAAGAGGTCATCTTCTTTCTCTACTCTTCCCTCATTAGACCAATCATTGAGTGTAATGCCCCATTTGGCATGTACCTCATTAGACACCTGCAACAGCTGGAAAGGCTACAGAATTACCTCATGAAGAGGATCTTAGGCATTAAACACATGTCCTACATGGACAGACTCAAAAGACTGTAGCTATTCTCTGTCTCATATCACCTACTTAGAAGCGATCTTTGCTTGACTTACAAAGCCTTGTCTGACCCAGCTCTGTTAGAAATACTACATCTAAAGAAATTCCAATCCCTCCACACCACACGGTCCAGAGACCTCAACCTCATTACCACAATCAACATAACATGCTCCAAAAATGGAAATGCAATTACACTCCGCCTACCTAACCTGCTTAATACATAAATACTTTATAACACACAACGTTTGTTCTTCCTTACACACTATTTATTAACCCTATGTACTGCCTTCATGCTAATGCTACCTCTATACCACTCTCAGAGGATTTAAACCTCTGTATTAATTTAACTCATTTTAATATTCATGCACAAAGAACTCATCCATGCTAATGTTACTTCTATATCATTCTCAGATGATTTAAACCTCTGCATTAATTTAACCTTGTACTGCTGTTCTCAACCACTAAGCATGTAAAAAAGCTTTACATCCTTCTCCAAGCTGCTGTTTAACTTTTGTTTAGTTTTTGCTATTTTGTATGTAAACTCTGCTTAGTTTGTTTCTGTTTCCACTATGTATTGTACTTCATATTATGGAGTTTGTACTATGTATTATCGGAGCTTTTCTCCCCGGGCCTCCACTGAAAATGGGCTCTTTGAGCCCAGTGGACCTCCCTGGTCATCAAACTGGAAATAAATAAATAAATACATAAATGCTGGAGGGACAAGTTCCTCATCCAGAGACTACCCACGCTCTGGAATAGACTTTCCATACATGTCGAGCAGAACACCTCGCTGTCCCTCTTCAAGAGAAATCTTGATGAGTGGATGGGTAATCGAAAGTTGACCCCAGGGATCACTCTAGTGGCTCTACTTGATAGAAGTACTGGGAAATAACATTGGGCGGCATGATGCCAGGGCACTTCTATGGGCTAGGCTTGTAAAGGCTCCAGGGCCATTAACCTAGTACACACCTATGAACCTATGAACCTATGACACCTCTTGTCTTAATTGCTTTATAGTTTTCTCTATTTGATGCTTCCATGATGGCATTCGATTTCTCCCCTTCCTTTCCCTTACTGCTCTGTGTTTTTGTGGTAAGACTTTATCTGTTATTAATTTAGCTGCACAGTAGTATATGCTATTTACTTCTGTTATATTGCATGAATCTGTGCGAACAGTCCCAATTACTGTGTTCATTTGTTTTATCAAACTTCTAACTTTGTGGGTTTTATTGACTTTCTGTAGTCTACTTCTTTTATTGATCTTAATATGTCTGTCCATCTCTATTAAATCAAGCAACTCTTCTGTTAGATCATTTTATTCTAAAATGAGGGCAGGGTCTTTGTTCTGCGTTTCCTGTGGGTATTCTATAGAAAGTTCCAGAGCATCTTCCTGTGCCACATTCTCTTCAGTTTTATCCTGTGTCATCTGTTGCTCTTTCATCCTGTGTCATCAGTTGATCTTTCATTATACAACATTATGGGCATACTTATTGTCCCTGGGACTTACCATATGTGTTTATTTATAGACATATTTGGGTGGGAGTACTGCAGGGCTGCAGATGTACTACAGTGTATGAATGCATATGAGATGCATATATTATCCTACAGCATGACCCATGTGCATCCTCAGTCACACAGTGAGAGGGTGTTGTAAGTGCACACTGCCAAGACATACAGATGTGATACTATATATACAATTAAGTGTGTCACACATGCCCCTTTTACACACTCCACAGATGGTGTGTGGCTGTTGTTGACACTTTCTTTGATATACTACTTTAAGTGTGGGTGACTGTATGACAGATATGGACACAGTGCAACAATCTGCTTTGTCTCTCATGCACACTCATGGCCAGGTCCTATACATTACACCTACGCTGCACTGTGTGTAGTGTAGGTAGCTGACACCATGCTGTACGGCACTGTGGAACTCAAGTTGGTCATTGTGTGTTGGACAGTCCTAATAGGGTGTTTAAACAGAGTATACCAAACATTGGAAAGATTTAACTGTGTGTTCTTGTGTTATGGTACATACACCAGTGATCTGTTAACCTAAGGTGTACATCTCACACCCGCAATGATAGTCACCCTCAACATCTATCTTTCCTGCTTCCTTTGGTATACATCTCATATTACTATAGCCAGGAGATGGGAGGATGCACATTACAGAGAACCATACTTCCTACATGTCCAAAATGTGTTCTGCAAATGTACTGGCAGGAATTAGAGCTTTTAAAGCCATGTATCCAAGGCACTACTGGGTACTGAGTTTTAATCATGCATGCTCCTACTGCCCAGTATGTGCTTAATTTGGAAGAATGTCATCACTGTTGTCTTGTGTTCTTTGATTGCATTAGAAATTTCAAGTTATGTTTGCTTCAGATTTTACTGTGCACTGCTTTATGACATCTGGGGGATCCATGACATCAGTTATGGTTACAGCATCTTGTACAGGTAATATACTTTTCCTGTGTCTCATAATCCTTGCTTATAATTTCCACGGATTGTACTGCAGGATCTTGTGAAGTCGTTACCACACTCACGCATGTGTATACTTGTACCATATAAACTCTCATCTGGTGTGTGCATGCCCTAGGATACACTGTAGTATGATTGTAGATGCAGGAGTATTACTATAGCATGCACATGTCCAGCATGATTTGCATGTTCCCATGATGCTTTGCATAAATAGTAATTTTTGGGCCTTTCCTGGCATGTCTGGGCACATGGTTCTTTTACCATGACATGTTGTGAAGTGATGTTACATGCATATGCCTTATGAACTCATCAAACACAAGCACCAATATTCCATATTGTTTTCACATTCATAGAAATTAGCACCCTGCTATCTTACAGTTATGTATTCAGATGTGTTGCTCCATGTATACTGCATAATTTAAGGTATGTTGTGGCAGTATTGTCTTCAGCCTGAGTATTTAAGGTGTTGATTTATGGGAAATTATCTGTTCCATGCATTTGCTGTGAGTATGACAGTTGGCAACTTACAGACATGTAGTACAATTCTCCATTTGCTCTTGTCCCTCGTGGATGCAGTTTGTTGTTATGGTACAACTGTGCAATGTACATCCTTATTAGGTAGTTGGAGAAATTTTCAAAATTAAGGGGAGAAAGTATACTTACAGGTATTGTTCCTCATAATAAGAATCCTAGCTCTGTAGGCAAATAACATGGCTGTCTGCTAGCCATACTTTTCCCTATGGCCATCTGGTTATCCATAATGTCTACCCATGTGAGATCACATGTTGTACCCACATGAACAATAAGACTGTGTGTTATACATTAGCCACCTGTGCTTGTGGGTTAATTAGTTTGTTCAATAGAACAGATAAATGCATGTGTGAGTGTCTGTGTGTTAAAATGTGCGTGGGTGTCTGTGTGTACGACATTAGTTGTATAGTACTCATGTTCCCCTGTGTTCAATGTTATGTGATATTTCTCTGTTGTAGGCAAAAGGTCACTATTATAACTGACCACATGTTTCAGGCAAAACTTGTGAGGTGTGTCTGTGCACTGAGACATTGATCACTGTGTACCATTTACTCTACACAGTTCACCACATATGTTGTGCAGCATCCTCACACCAGTGTTTATCTTCTGTACATGCTGCTTGAGTGGTGTGTATGCTGTGGCTACTGCTATTTGCATAGTTTGATCATGTGCACATCATGTTGATATCTAGCTGTGAAACTTTGCAGTGCATGTTGCATGACACTGACAAGATGCCATTTAAAACACATGGTGCACTAAGTAGGCTATCATGGTCACAAATTCAACCATTGTGGTTATGTTTGGTGGTGTTAAACACTTTCAACCATACTCATCTCTGACATGTAGAGCTTTATGTCTTTGCTGTGGGGTGTGCAATGATTAGCATACACAACTCTTGTGCAAGCTGAGTAGCAGTAGCCATGGTGTGTGTGTATAAGGTGTCCTAACAGTGTTTGTTTTACTCCCACAGCTGACCATTGACTGCTGCCAGGACTTTTCCTTGTCTGCTGGATGTACTGAATACACCTTATTTTAATGGCATTGCTCTGACCTATGCTTGGGGCTGGTGAGAAGACTGTATCTTCTGGTGCACCAGCATAGTGTTTAATGAAGAGCTTTTTTCTATTATTCCATAATTTCTTTCCCCACCACATACACCTACTGTACAGATGTACAATGGTCATACAATGGCATATCATCCCACCTTCCCAAGCACCTCTGTGCCACAGTGCTGGCAAGTATTGTTTGTAATGCATTTTATTACATATGTGTGTGTTATATGAAGTATCTGCTCCCCATCATACTAAGGAGTATGATGGGCATACCTGATATGTGGTGCCACATTATCCCTGTGCCCATGCAGTGTCCTGATAATTTTGCATGTGTGATGCATGTCAGGAACATGTGAAGCATACAACTCATATACCATCACAGATTCAACATGTGTGCATTCTGCCCAGTACTGTACATGTGACATAGCAATGAATGCAATAAGATGTGTTCCTAGCCATGCCTGTTGCATGTGTGTTTATGCAGCAGGCTAGCTGAGATGGGACACTTTTGTCATAGTAAGTCACACACAGTTTAACACAGACAGGAGAAGTTTACTGTCAGGACACATGGTGACTACCGTCCAATGGATGTGTATGCTGTCCATACACATCTGCCATGCCTATGCCATGGCACCTACATCACACATATGTCTGAACAATACCCATCCATATTGTGTACCTTCATATTCTATGTAAAACCATAGTGGCACTACCACATCCATATATTTCATGTGTTGTACACAGCACCATGCACCTGCAACATATGCCACCCCTCTGCTAGCATCCCCCAGAATCTCACAGTATACATTGTATATACTGTGTGTGCATGTGTGTGTGTGTGTGTGTGTGTGTGTGTGTGTGTGTGTGTGTGTGTGTGTGTGCACATGCCCAACATGGGCACTGCCACAAATCTGCCAGGGCACTGACATCATGCTGCTGTTATCAACACTTTGCACATTCTTGTAGTGCCAACATATGCACATGTCATCAATGGTGGCTATTGCACTGTAGATTAATGAACTGCAACTTGTGTACACTAGGAGAATGTCCCTACCATTGCAATTTTTCTGGTAGCATTACACATGCTTTGTAATCCTATGTGATTTTCATAAGCACATGACCCATTACAAATGTACAGGTTAGTGCTGTTGTGCAGTTGTGTTGGGTGTCATTATCCACTACATGATATATATCACCCTCCACAAAACAACCAAATATGTTATCTGTTGCCAGTTTATGGCTTTTTATGGCACCTAGACAAGCCATCACTAACAACACTGATACAATAGTATGTGATTATGTAGACCATACTGTTGTTGCTGCTTGTCTAGAGCAGGCTGCTTCTCCTTCCATATGTGGGCCTGCTGCAATGCCTACTGGTGTTTTCCCAGTACATTAAAGTGATCATATCTGCATGACATGACTCATAATATGGCATTGTTTCTTCACATTGTAACATGCCGTTTGCCTCTATTTTGTTCTGCCACCATTACAGATAGTGGTATATGAACATCTTCATTGCAAGAACAGTGGTACAGCATGTCTGTATCACTACTGTGTCTATGTAGGAGGAACTTTACCACTGCAGAAGATTTTGTCTACTCGCAGGCTGCACCATTCCATGGGAACACAAAACACACCATATACTGCTTGGATGCACATCACAGTCAGCACTGTGTTGTGTCATACTATGTCTGCTGCATAGCTCAGATTTGTCACAGGAAAATGTGCATTGTATGCTCAACAGTAGGATATGTCATGCAGTCTCTGTTGCTCTTCATGGAGACATCCCTGCATGTCAAGTTCAATGTGTCCAGCTCCTCAGTATTAGCTGCTGTTCTTGTATGGTTGTGGAGGACATGTGCTGGCAGCCCTGTGGAACAACATGCTTATTGTTTACTTGCATGCTGTCACAATCACTGTCCATACTGGCATGACCTATGACATTGGCAGACACTTTTGTGACAGTGTTCACGCACTTGTGTTCCATATCCTTTTATATACTTCTTCTATGACTGCATATGGTGTGTCACATTTGCAGTGTTGTTGTAGAGTTGTGCAGTGTTACTGTTTGCATATTATGCATGATACTATCACTTGTTCTGCTGATGATGTATCCATGTGTACAGATTTCTCACCAGGGGACTGTCCACTTGTTATGAGGGCCAGATGATGATAATGTGTCCAAATATGGATAATGAAGAATTACATCAAGGCCACAGCCACCTTTACCCCAGGTCATCATACCTGTCTGTGCTACAGCCATTTTCAGACATGAATATATCAACCTCCATGAGGAACTGGGCCAGGTAGTCTATGAGTTGTTTCAGGAAGAGATGCAGACCTTATTCCAGAACATTTCTACAAGATGGTGAATCTGATATGCCAAACCTTCATCACTGCATTTACTGTCCTTGCTAGGGATAGTCTGCCTCACCAGGTAGGTCACTGACAGGAATAGCTATTGTCTATGTATTATCCTACTCAAGTCAATCTATCATGCATGTGTCTGCATGTTATTTTCTGTCCATGTATGAAATGACAGCAATTGTAGTCTTACCATAATAATGACATATGGAGGTAATGTAGAGCTGTTGTCTCTGTCTTTTCAACATCTAGTGGAGTTATGCTTTCATATCCCACACACGTATGTGTTTGTTGTTATGACACCCCTGACTTAACATTGGAGGATGAACAGTATGGCCATACTACAGCATGGATATTGTCTTGGAGTATGATCGGTGCACCATACTACAGCATGGCCACTGTCTTGGAGTATGATTGGTGTGCCATACTACAGCATGGACATTCTCTTGGAGTATGATCAGTGTGCCATACTACAGCATGGACACTATCTCGGAGTATGATTGGTGCACCATACTACAGCATGGGCATTGTCTTGAAGTATAATCAGTGTGCCGTACTACAGCATGGATATTGCATTACTTAGGTCCATGCAGTTCTAATGTTGTATCTCTGTGGGCACAATGCAGCATTACTGTGAGTGTACACTCCATTCTGTATATATATATATATATATATATATATATATATATATATATATATATATCAATGTCTAGTGGCAAAGTGCCACAGTGCACCATATATGTCATCTGTCATGACACAGGGATATGTCACTGCTTTCACTATCATTCATAGCACACGTGTTTATGCTGCTGGTTACAGCCTTCATCTACAACCCCAATACTGTATCTGTCATGACATAAGGATATGGCACTGTTTTCTATATCATCCATAACACACATGTTTATGCTGCTGGTTACAGCCTTCCTCTACAACCCCAGTATTGTTGTCATGACACAAGGATATGGCACTGTTTTCACTATCATTCATAGTACATGTGTTTATGCTGCTGGTTACATCCTTCCTCTACAGCCCCAGTATTGTTATGCTCTTGTGTTGTATGGAATGGAGTCTGTATTATTTGTGTCCTGCCACATGACTTGTGACTATACTTTACACTCACAACACTTTGTGACTTACCATTATTGTCACACTGGGGTTGTTCTGATTGATCTTATCATTACTGTGTGGTGGGCCTACACTGGCATTGGTCATATGACTACCCACACAGCAATGCACTTAACTCAACTATTTTGCATGTCATATCTGGCCCTACTTTCCTCCAAAACCATGTGTACACATGAGTGTTTCACGTATTCTCAGGTGTTCATGTTTTGCATCTCTACATGTATCCCTCCCATCCCATGCTGCCTGTATGCTTAGTATGTCATGCAACATGGCAATAACATACTGTTTTATGTTGTGGCATTCTCCATGCAGGTTTTACAGGTATGTAGTGACATGCATGCATACACAGCCACAAGAACTGGAACTTAGACTGAGAACAAGAGGCACACATTTTAGCGTAAACAACTTTTTATTTTCCACTTTCATCATTAGCCTTCATCAGAAAACAATACATTTAACAATAAAAAACTTTCAGTTTAAAAATAACTGTAAACCAATAGGAAGTACTTCTTCATCTCAGAATTAAGTGACCTCACAAACTCAGCTATTAAAGGCATACACTTCTGTTAAAAACTATTTATTCAAGTGAACCCTGCGGTTCTTTAAAAAACACAATGTTAACTACATCATTCAACCCTGGTGCTTTGTCCGTTTAACCTAATCTGCCACAGTGCTTCTTTTTGTTCTAACTCTGTCTTAAAATCCCCAGCCCTTATATGAAGTGCTCCCTGTTCCAGAACTGAAAACAGGAACTTATTATAGTTAGGACACTTCAAAGTGTGTTTAAAAAATGCATTTCTATCATCCTTCTTTTTTATTGCTATAGTAGTGCTCTTTGACCTTGGCACAGAGAACCCAGTTGGTCATCCCGATATAAAATGCAGTACAATGAGAACATAACCCAATGTACACCACACCTTTGGTTTTACAGTTAAAATGACCTGACACTGGAACAGTGTGTGGCAAATCGGGAAAATTTACAAAAGGTCCCTCTAATATATGCATACAAATGGTACAAATTCCACATCTGTGCATGCCAAATGGTTTATTTATGTGTAAAATAGTCCTTTTCTCTGTTTTTTCACCCTCTCAAATAATAGTTTTAAATTATAGTGATTTTTATACACAAAATGGGGGTGGGAGCTGACTGTCGCAAAAAGGTCCTGATTACCCTCTAAAATTTTCCAGTTGTCCTGTATAATGCCTCTTATCAATCCACTATCCAAAGTTATGTTCAAGTTGCAAAATATTTCTTTGGTGGACTTGTTCAAAACTTTGGAGCCACAATAAGGAACTTGTAATATGGGCGAAGAGAGTGACATCCGATTGTCCATGACATGCTTAGCTGTACTTCTTAATTTGTCTTCATGGCTCCATGGTAACCTCTTTCCAAAAAAAGTGAACAAATAAAATCTAGTTCATTAATAAAATCACTGTCTTCACTGGTCATTTAACTGGCCTGGATGTATTGACCTTTGGGTATATTGTCTTTCATAAATTGCGGATGAAAGCTTTTATAGTGTAGGTAAATGTTAGTAAAAGTTTTTTTACAGTGAATCCTGCTTGCAAATCTCTTCAGTACCTTAACCCATTCTAAGGTGATGCCCAAAAAGTTAACCTTTAAACCGACATCACCTAAAGTAAATTTTAGAAACTCAGAACCAGAATTTAAACAATCTATAAACTCTTTCACCTAGTTGAGGTCACCTTCTAAGATGAAAAACAAGTCATTGACAAATCTTTTAAAAAACAAAACATGATATCTACCCATAATAGGCTCCAAAAATGTGTGTTCCCACCATCCAACAACAATGTTTGTGAATGAAGGGGTGGCTGGAGACCCCATAGCTACCCTTCTGTTCTGTTTATACACTTTGTTATTGAACATAAAAAAAATGTTTTTCAACAGAACATCTATCAAATCACAGCAAAAGTTGCACTTGTCATTAGAGAAGTTGGAAAATCTCCTGACATATTGTCTTACATATTCTACTCCTGTTTCATGGGGAATACACGTAAAAAGTGATACCACATCAATGGTGAACTAAATATGTTTCTGTGGGTCAAATGAGAAGTTGTCATTAAATTTCCTAAACTGTTCCAAATTAATATATATAAAACTGCTCTGCCAACAACAAATTCAACACCTTTTAAATCTGCACTTTTTTAAAATTAATATGTAATTAATACTGCATATTAAAATGGGTCTAGAGTGAATGTCCCAAATGCTATTTTACTGTACATTGATCTGTTTTGTTTTGACTTGTAAATTATCTGGTTGTGAGGCCCCTGCACTGGCCCAGTAATCAAGGAGCCTCAATCTGCACCACTGGGAACAGTGGGAGATGTACACACTGGGAGGATGACAAGTATACACATAGTAAAGTATAATTTCCCATAAGAGCACACAGAGATCACAGTCAGCCTGGGGATGGTTTCTCACTCTTTCTCCAGATCCCCAGTAAGACTCCCCACTGGCACAGCTATAGAGTTGAGATCTCAGCTGAGTGACTAAGCTAAGACCTCCAGCACCCTCTGTCTCCCTGCCCAAGTAGCTGACACACACACTCTTTAATATTTGTTTTATATACAAACACGCCCATACACATGCCTGGGAAAGGCTGGCACATGTTTACTGGCTGTGCCCCCTTCTGCCCAGACTATATGGTAGTTTTTACTGCCACCAGCTAACTCTTATCATCTACTTTAAGGCCCTTAACAAAGGGTGTCCAATCCTACTGTGTAATGTTACTATTAATCCAAATGGTAGTCTGACCAAGAGCAAGGCTATTTAGGAGTGGCCTGTACAGTATCACCATCTAGATATGCAAGTAATCTAAGAGCTTAAATATCTCTAAACAGACCAGCCAGAATTGAAAGGTTTAGGTATATTTAATAATAAATAAAAGAACAAGACAATACTCAGTAAACAAACACAGTTATTTCAGGGTTCAAAGTCACAGGAAATATTTAAACCAACATTGCAGAACAGTCTCAAATAAATAAAGAAAACATCTAAGCTATACTTTACTAGAGTCTATATCATACTGTTGAAGTCTGACAACTTCGAAGCAATAAAGGTCGAACTTGAATGTTTAATGTGTCAAAACTTCGAAACATATAGTGGAGATTGCCATAGAGTGTGGGAAGGGAATATTTCCCTTTACTGCACTGTAGTGCAATCTCGAAGTTGGTATATTTAAGTAGCGGGGAGTGTGGGGTTGCAGGGAGGCTTTCCCCCCTGCATAGAGCATTTTTTGTTTTGTTTTGGGTTTTAAATGTTTTTTTTTTTTTGATGTTCGATGTTTTAACACTTCGAACATTCAAGTTTGACCTTAAGTGCTTCAAAGTTGTCAGACTTCGACAATATGATATAGACCCGTTACTATATTCCTATCTGAGTATAAAAGAGTTACTATGCCCTAGAAACTTACTTACAGAACAACATACAGGCAGAAGTGCTGAGTGGATGTTTCCAGTTCAAAGACAAGTACAAAATGCAGAGACTTTCTCTCAGAGAGTTCTTAAATTAATATCAAATATTACTGCTGGGTTAGCTTGGATGACTTTTGTCACCTGAGTTTCAGTTCCCAAGCTAAACCCCCATTGTCAGAAACTAACAGAATTTAACATCTCTCTGTGAAAATACATAGCCTTCAGCTGTTTGCAAATCCTGGAAGTCATAAAACAATGAAACACTTCTATATCTCATACCTAATAATTACTTGTCTTTCAAAACAATACAAAAAACTTCTAGCTCTAGACATTGGGTATGCTACTGCATTTAAATTGAGAGATATCATATTTTGTATATGGCCCAGCAATTATAGAAAACAATTTAATGTCAACTATTTATTATGAATTTTTTTCAAGTTAACCTCCTGACAGACAAACACACACATAGATAGATAGATAGATAGATAGATAGATAGATAGATAGATAGATAGATAGATAGATAGATAGATAGAAATAGGAATACCATGATATAATCAACTGCCTGTATATTTTGCTGTGCATTTCAGTGGTACACACATGCAATGATGGTATACATGTGCATTGACTTCCAGTCCTCTCAGTTTCATCAGCCCACAGGAATTGGAAAATCAAACTCCCCCACGCACACATAGGACCCATTTTAAATCCCACTCCCAAGTTGCAGTGAAATAGCAGTTGCTACATTTGTATCAATGCTATGGCTGTCAGTGATGCTGGTGGTTAAAAAGGCTATGAGACTTACTAGTGCCTGGCCTTTTTCAATACCCATAATAAATTGTCTTATTCCCTCATATTATTATCTTATGGGGTTTGCAGGGGTTAGGTGGTGAGGTTAGAGACTGTTATGCTCAGATGGTAAAGGGATTTTTGTTATGCCATATTTATTCCCAGAGACATAAGATGAACAATATCATTTAAGAATCATGATGTCAGTAAGACATCAGTGAAATTCAATGATCCTTATTCTTCAAAAAATAAATTCAACAAAATGCTTCGGATATGAAAATGCCCCTGGGTCTTGTGAGGGGAGGCTCATTCCAACACTAATTAACTTAAATATATTAATTCCAATGTCACATAGCATCGAAGAAAAGGGAATAGTCAGTCCAGCAAATAATTGTCTCACATGTCTCCATTGTTGTACACCCCAACCAATGACAGTTCACAGAAATGTATCTGAAATATTTGCATTCATAGTTCAGTAGTTTGTTGCACGAGTATTCATCAGTAATCATTATTCAGTTCAAAATGACTGTTACACTAAGAAGCATACATTAGATCTACATACTCATATATCTTAGACACTGGTGTATTGCTGTCTGCCTCCTTGATGTCAGCTCTCTAGCCTCTGTAAGGGTGATTAATTAGAGCCTGGGCCTTTGCTCTAAGACACATGAGCTGCCTTAAAGCTGCTGAATTCTCCAGCCTCTTGCTGATTATTTTGATCATGGGACACTAAATAAGCTGAGTCAATGGAGGGATTGGTACATATTCTGCTCCTGTATCTTTGGGCTGGCTTCTTTGGAGAAGCATTACTGATATTTCCTAAGTTTCTATTTGTATCTTTATGTGTATATTAGTATAGATATAATAGGTGTTTTTATGTGTTCTCAGCCCAGTGCTGTGCATGTAAGGTCATTGTTACAGCCTTTTCTTCTGTGTATCTCTCAGTGGCACTTCTGATGTCTGCAAACTTGATTACTTCTACAAAAGAAGGTGAGTTTTGTCCCTGTAATATTTTAATCCAGATTTACTTTGGGTGGTTTACACTTGGTTCCGCATTGCAGCACTTGGCACTCCTGTCTTGAGTCAGTCTTGTATTGCTGTCTTCATGCTGATACCATCTTGTTTGAGCAGAATCGATTTTAACAGTGACGATAAGCTTCATGATGCATTTTGATTCACAGCTGATTGTGATTTCATACATCAGTGATAGTATGTGTGCGTTCCAGACCACTAAAAGTACTGCAGTCATTTTACTAATAACCATGGCTCCAAAATAAAGGATAGTGCTTCTTACATTTTGTCCTTGACTTGAGATGCAGACCAGGTGTCATTTGACTGATCTTGCTATAAGTATTTAATGCACGTTTAGTCACTTGCAGAACTTTCTGAATGAATGGGGTGGGAATTGCTGCAATGAAAGAAAATATTATGCTAGACCTCAAAATGAATAAATATATTTCTTGTTCTTCTTCTTCTTTCGGCTGCTCCCATCAGGGGTCACCACAGCAGATAAACTTTTTCCATTTCTTCCTGTCCTCTGCATCTTGCTCTGTCACACCAACCACCTACATGTCCTATCTCACCACATCCATAAACCTTATCTTAGGCCTTCCTCTTTTCCTGTTACCTGGCAGCTTCATTCTTAGCATCTTTTTCCCAATATACTCTGCATCCCTCCTCAGCACATGTCCAAACCAACGTAATCTTGCCTCTCTGGCTTTGTCTCCAAACTTTCCAAACTGGGCTGACCCTCTAATATACTTATTCCTAATCCTGTCCATCCTCGTCACACCAAGCGCAAATCTTAACATCTTCAACTCTGCAACATCAAGCTCTGACTCCTGCCTTTTTGTCAAAGCCATTGTCTCCAACCCATATAACATAGCTGGTCACACTACCCTCTTGTAGACCTTCCCTTTCACTCTTACTGGTACTCGTCTGTCACAAATCACTCCTGGCACTCTTCTCCACCCACGCCATCCTGCCTGTACTCTCTTCTTCACCTCTCTTCCACACTCATCATTACTCTGAACTGTTGATCCCAAGTATTTAAACTCATCCACCTTTGCCACCTCTACTCCCTGCATCCTCACCATTCCTCTATCCTCCCTCTCATTCACACACATATATTCTGTCTTAGTCCTGCTGACCTTCATTCCTCTTCTCTCTAGAGCACATCTCCACCTCTTCAGGGTCTCCTCCACCTGTTCCCTACTCTCACTACAGATCACAATGTCATCTGCAAACATCATAGTCCACGGGGACTCCTGTCTGATCTTGTCTGTCAATCTGTCCATCACCATTACAAATAAGAAAGGGCTCAGAGCTGAACCTAGATGTAATCCCACCTCCACCTTAAATGCATCCATCACTCCCACAGCAGACCTCACAGCTGTCACACTACCCTCGTACATATCCTGTACCACTCTTACATACTTCTCTGACACTCCCGACTTCCTCATACAATATCACAACTCCTCTCTAGGCACCCTGTCATATGCTTTCTCTAAATCCACAAAGACACAATGCAACTCCTTCTGACATTTTCTGTACTTCTCCATTAACACTCTCAAATTGCATCTGTAGTGCTCTTTCCTGGCATGAAACCATACTGCTGATCACTAATCATCACCTCCCTTCTTAACCCAGCTTCCACTACTCTTTCCCATAACTTCATGCTGTGATTGATCAGTTTAATCCCTCTGTAGTTACTACAGCTCTGCACATCACCCTTATTCTTAAAAATCGGTACCAAAACACTTTTTCTCCATTCCTCAGGCATCCTCTCACTTAATATTTCATTAAACAATCTAGTTAAAAACTCCTCTGCCATTTCACCTAAATACCTCCATGCTTCCACATGTATGTCATCTGGACCAACAGCCTTAACGTTCTTCATCCTCTTCATAGCTATCCTTACTTCCTCCTTGCTAATCCACTGCACTTCATGATTCACTATCCGCACATCATCCAGCCTTCTCTCCCTCTCATTCTCTTCATTCATCAGCCCCTCAAAGTACTCTTTCCATCTGCTCAACACACTTTCCTCACTTGTGAGTACGTTTCCCTCATTATCCTTTATCACCCTTACCTTCTGCACATCTTTACTAGCTCGGTCCTTCTGTCTAGCCAATCGATACAGGTCCTTTTCTCCCTCCTTAGTATCCACTCTTTTATACAGCTCATCATACGCCTTATCCTTAGCCTTTGCCACCTCTGTCTTTGCCATGCATCTCATGTCATTATACTCTTGTCTACTTTCTTCATCTCTCTGACAATCCCACTTCCTCTTCACCAACCTCTTTCTCTGTATACTCTCCTGTATTTCTTCATTCCACCACCAGGTCTCCTTGTCCTCCTTCCTCTTTCCAGATGTCACACCAAGCACCTTTCTAGCCATCTCTTTTACTGGCTCTGCTGTAGTTACCCAGCTATATGGTAACTCTTCACTGCCACCCAGTGTCTATCTTAACTCTTCCCTGAACATCACCTCACAATTACCATTTTTCAGTTTCCACCATTTGATCCTTGGTGCTGCTCTCACACTCATCCTCCTCTTCTTGATCACCAATGTCATCCTACAAACCACCATCCTATGCTGCCTAACTATACTTTCCCCTGCCACCACTTTACAGTCTCCAATCTCCTTCAGACTGGCCATTCTACATAAGATATAATCCACCTGTGTGCATCTTCATCCACTCTTGTATGCTCCTCCCTCTTGTTAAAATACGTATTCAACACAGCCATGTCCATCCTTTTCACAAAATCCACTACCATCTGACCTTCTGCATTCCTTTGTTTAACACCATACCTACCCATCACTTCCTCATCCCCTCTGTTCCCTTCACCAACATGCCCATTGAAATCTGCTCCAATCATCAGTCTCTTACCCTTATGTACAGTCATCACCACTTCATCCAACTCACTCCAAAATTTTTCTTTCTCATCCATCGCACACCCAACTTGTGGAACAACATTCATCATTACACCATCAATTTCCAGCTTCATAAACATCACTCTATCCGACACTCTTTTCACCTCCAAAACACTCTTAGCATACTCTTCCTTCAGGATAATGCCTACGCCATTTCTCCTCCCATCCACACCATGATAAAACAATTTGAACCCACCTCCGATACACCTCGCCTTGCTCCCCTTCCATTTTGTCTCTTCCACACACAATATACCAACCTTCCTTCTGTCCATCATATCAGCTAGCTCCCTCCCTATACCAGTCATACTGCTAACATTCAAAGTTCCGACCCTCACTATCACAGTCCTAGCCTTTACCTGCCTTCGGCCATGCCTTCCGCCTCTTCTCCTCCTTCGGCCAACAGTAGCCCAATTTCCGCCAGCACCCTGTTGGCCAACAGTACTGGTGGTGGTCGTTGTTAACCCGGGCCTCGATAGATCCAGTATGTATATGTGTACTTTTGTCTGCATGTATGATTTGGCAGAATTTTACTCGGGATGCACTTCCTGACGCAACCCTCCTCATTTATCCGGGCTTGGGACCTGTACAAAGAAATGCACTGGCTTGTGCATCCCCAGTGGCTGGGTTAAATATATTTCTTGTTATTTCCTGTTAACTCCATTGATAGATACTTATACATCTGCTGACCAGGCATATGCAACAGCTGGAGTGGCCATGGAGGTTCCTCATACAAGGTGTAAATAACACGTCCTGTGAGGATCGCCTCAAAGCCCTATTCCTGTATTTGATCTCCTACAGGCTACGGATGGGCGATCTATGCCTGACCTACAGTGGATTCTCCTATCCATTCCTGATAGAAATGCTGCATGTTCACAAATTAAACAGGACTAAAATTACCTGATCCAAGACCCTAACCTCATCTGTGACATAAACAAAACATGTTGGGGGACAGGTATGTATCTCAAAGATAGCCCCTTCTATGTAACAGACTCCCCTTTTCATGTGAAGTACAGCTCTTCACTGAGATAACTGAAATGCATTTTGGATCAATAGATGGGAAACTGCAAATTCACCCCTGGCTTGTCATCTGCGATCCTTATGGACAGGTTGCAGGTGCCCTAAAGCAAAGGCATATACCAAATGCATTCTAGTCTGTGGGAATTGATAACTGGGAAAACCAGGGCAGGAAATGCTATGCTTAAAAAGGTTTTAGAACCATTAGCCTAGTTACCATTTATGATTAAACAAAATAACTGCAACATATCTTCATGTAAGAGGGTAATGATCATAAGTAAAAATGGCTTCATAGTAATTTGTATTTTCTGATGAAAACTTGAAACATAAAAAGATAATGATTGTAAGTTGAAAAATATTTATGGAATTGTTTTTTTTTTTTACTTTCTAAAGGAAATTAAAACATGAAGGTAATAATAATATAAACAACGTCTCAACGGTAATTTGTGTTTTTTGCCTTTAACATTAAATAAATTAATCTGTAGTCATATAAATGTTTATTAGTAAAGTTGTAATTTCATTCTTATTTTAATGCTATGGTTCAAACTGACATCACAGCCAACATGATTTTATTTATTTATTTTTTATTTGACATTTTTTGACTGGGAAAATCCAGCTGAGCTAGTGCCCTTTTCAGTGGAGGTCTGGGGAGAAAAGCTGCACAGAAAAAAACAATTGCAGAGTATTAATTCATAAGCTCAACAGGAAAAAAATAACAATTACATAGTATTAATTCAAAAGCTCACAAAGAAAAAGAAAAATGAGTAATTATGATATATATATATATATATATATATATATATATATATATATATAGTTTATAGAAAGAAAATTATATATACAACGTTTTGGGGTTGTATATCATACAATTGAACTCTACAGAAAATGGAAGGCACTGACAAGCATAATGAACATTTACAATGAGATTAAATTCTCAAAAGCACCCAAGCATATGGAATAGGAGATCAGATAAGGTTTAATAGCTCACAGTCAACTAAGTAATTATGTATAAAAATTATGAGAAGTTGGAGCTAGTGATGTTTTGACAAGGATGATAGGATGAGAGACAGACAGTATAGTGCTGTGTCTAGGCTTAGAAGTTTTTGTAGTAGGAGTTTGTAGCTACGTGAATACTGAGAGTATTATTCAGAGTAATAAGGAGGGTATGGTAGCTATGTGAGCAGCTATGTGGATAATGAGAGAAATGAGAGTATTATTCAGAGTATTATTCAAAGTAATAAGGAGGTTATGGTAGCTATGTGAGCAGCTATGTGGATAATGAGAGAAATGAGAGTATTATTCAGAGTATTATTCAAAGTAATAAGGAGGTTATGGTAGCTATGTGAGCAGCTATGTGATTAATGAGAGAAATTAGAGTATCATTCAGAGTATTATTCAAAGTAATAAGGAGGTTATGGTAGCTATGTGAGCAGCTATATGGATAATGAGAGAAATTAGAGTATTATTCAGAGTATTATTCAAAGTAATAAGGAGGTTATGGTAGCTATGAGAGCAGCTATGTGGATAATGAGAAAAATGAGAGTATTATTCAGAGTATTATTCAAAGTGATAAGGAGGTTATGGTAGCTATGTGAGCAGCTATGTGGATAATGAGAGAAATGAGAGTATTATTCAGAGTATTATTCAAAGTAATAAGGGAGTTATGGTAGCTATGTGAGCAACTATGTGAATAAAGAGATAAATGAGAGTATTATTCAGAATATTATTCAGAGTAATAAGGAGATTATGGTAGCTATGTGAGCAGCTATTTGGATAATGAGAGAAATGAGAGTATTATTCAGAGTATTATTCAAAGTAATAAGGAGGTTATGGTAGCTATGTGAGCAGCTATGTGAATAATGAAAGAAATTAGAGTATTATTCAAAGTATTATTCAGACTAATAATGAGGTTATGGTAGCTATGTGAGCAGCTATGTGGATAATGAGAGAAATGAGAGTATTATTCAGAGTATTATTCAGAGTAATAAGGAGGGCATGGAAGATACTAGTAAAGTGATAGCGAAGCAGATCATTTGAGAGAGAGAAACGGAATTAGGGAGGGTGGTTTGCGTTAGACTTAGTACAGTGACAGGTCCAGGTCTGAAGCACATGTTGTTTTAATGCTTTTTTAATTCTTATGCATGGGCTATGTTTCTGATGTGCAAGGGAGGTTTGTTCCAGGCTAGGACAAGTGTGTAGTTATAGAGAGTTTGGCCTATGGATTTTTTGGGTTTGTAAATTTCCAGCAGTTGTTGGTCGGAACTTCTGAGAGTTCTAGAGTGGGTACAGCATGATGATGTCAATTTTATTAAGAAAGTCAAAGAATGCACTGTGGAAAATCCCGTTTTCTGACCAAATGTCCCATTTTTATTATTAAAATTCTGTCGGCACCTTGATGTAGTTAATTCCAGATGTCTTCATGTTTCTCAACAACACCCATCATCACCACCAGCCCCCCCCCCCTCACAGAAACACACACACACACACACACACACACACACACACACACACACAGACACACACAAACACACATACTGACATAACAAAATGGCTGGCAGACTGCATCATCAGAGCAGCAGAAAATAGTTGAGTTTCATACATAATTTAAAAGAAAGAAGGAGGCAATTACATTCAGTTAATTTGTGTCTACAAATAAGGTGGAAAACCTCAAGAGAGAAAATGTTGGCTTCATTAAAAACTGTAAAGAATGTTAAAATTCCTGTGGCTGACAGGAAAATGACTCAGCATACATCACACACAGATTCACAGTCTCTGCAAACCCAAATCTATTTCCGATAGTTCCACCCCCAAGGTTGTTCCCATCATAATCTTTGCACTCTGCTGAATATGTATTGTAATGAGACTGTCACAGAAACATTAACTGATAATATGTACAGAATATGACTGCAGTTGTCTACACTAATGCCTTTAAAACTGATTTTTACATAACTTGTCTATATACATGATTACTCATCTAAAACTCCATGTTCATAAGTCTAGAAAGTATTAGCGGAATATAATGCATACGTTTATTCCATGAATGGAAAACATCCATACTGTATATGTAGAAAATAATGCATATGTTTATTCATGAACAACATCTATATATATATATATATATATATATATATATATATATATATATATATATATATATATATCTATGGGAACACTTCACATAATCGAATGACTGAAATCTCGAATTTCATATGGTCGAGACCATATGATCGAGATTTTAGTAAATCGAATGTGTGTAGTTTTCAGAAATAAGACTTTACTTACCTTAATACATTACGTGCACACAGAGGCAAGTATTGTTGTACGTTCTGTGTGTACGTAATGTTTTATTTGTTTTGTGGTGTTGGCAGGAAATGAGAAATCTCCCGTTTTGCACTTCCGCATATAGCGCAAGACGGGAGATTTCCCATCTCCCCACTGTAGCGCGATCTTGGAGTTGGTATATTTAAGTAGGGGGGTGCGGGGGGCACAAAAGTGAAGTTTGTGTTTTTTTTTTTTTTTTTGATGGTTTCGCTTCAGAAGTTCGAGTTTCCGAAACTCGAGCTTTTGGTTTCGGTTATTTGCAGTTCGAGATTTTGGTAATTCGATCTTCTGAAGTGAATCCATGTATATATATATATATATATATATATATATATATATATATATATATATATATATATATATATATATATATATATATACACACACAAGGTGTAACCATATGAGACAGTCACTACTAAAAGAAATAAAGGAATTTCCTGACTACACTCCTACTGTTTGTGCAGTAAGATTTTCTGGAGTCCACAAACTTGTTAAATAAAGTTGCACAATTTCAGATTACTAACACATGACAACTGTTCCATGTGACATAACCTGTCTAAGTCCAGCAGCAGAAGGTCTGTGTCACAGAGATTTCTGTATCAAAACATATGAGTCAGAAAGTCAGGCACAATTTCAGGGTTCATAGGTGTTTACTAAGCTAATGGCATAATAGCCTTTACAAGCCTAGCCAATAATACCCAGGATATGAAAATATTATATCTTAATTCCCCCGATATGGGATGGGGTAGTATCAGGGTAGTGGGTCTTTGGGTGTTGCAGCCCTGAATCATTTTACAGACTGTCCCTGTCCATAAATGACATGGACATTATCCCAGGAGTGAGTTTGTTTCCCCATCCGTTTATCCAAATTCTTTTTGAAGAGAGTGAGAGATGGGCTTTGTTTTATCAATATGGGAAATTTATTCCATAGATGAGGCAACCTTTGGGATACATATCTGTCTTTCCAGCTCTGTTAGATTCACAAATAGGGTTCAGGTCCACCTATAATAGGAAATTCACCTTGGGGATCACCTCTGTCGCTCTGCTCGACAGGGGCACAGAAAAATAATTTTCTTGGGTGGAAAAAGCCAGGGTACCTTTTTGGCTAGGCTTATATAGGCCCTAGGGCCAATAGCCTAGTACCTACCTATGAACCTATGGAATGTGTGACCCTCGTATAATTTTTCTTGTGAAAATTGAACATTTTCATCAGGGCTGGATCAAAGAATGCCTTGTAGGTCAGACACAAGTCACCTCTCAATAAACGATATGAGATAGAGTAAAGGGATAGGGCCCTTTGTCGGTCCACACAACACATGTGTCTTAGGATTTGCTTTTTTTTTTTAGTGAGAAACCTCTGGGGCCACTCTAGTTGGAGTAAGTACCTGCTCAGGTACATGCAGAAGGGAACAGTGAATCGATATTTAGGTCTGATGAAGGCCAAGCACAATGGCACTATGAATTCCTCAATACCGTAGCTACCTGATTGTCAAAGTTTAGGTTACTATCTATTTGTGTTCTTAGATCCCTCACCACTGGGTCTGCTTTTAATGGTATGCTATCAATATTATAATTTGCAGGGATATCTGATTTACTGAAGTGTATGATTATGCATATTTTAGCCTTTAGTCTCAGACCACAGTTTTGGCATGAGTCATTTGTCATTTTTATGCCTGTTTGTAGGATGTCAGCATCATTTGGGTATCTTTAACTTAAGCTCCCAGCTTAAAGTCATTGGTGAACTTGGTGAGCTAGTGGCTTCCAACATTGGCTTTCACTTCAGAGCAGTATATAAAAACAGGAGGGATCCCAGCACTGAACCCTGTGGGATACCCCTTGTAAGAGATTTCTTATTGGAAGAGAATTCACCTATCTGTACAACATGTGTCCTGTCAGTGAACCAGTTTGCTATCCACCTGATGATGAAGGGTTTTATGCCTAATGCAGTAAGTTATTCTATGATGTCCAAGTGGGAAATTGTGTCGAATGGTTTGGCCAGGTCTAGAAAAGCAGTGTGTACCATTTTACTTTCATCCATGGCCCTGGAACTTTTTGGAGGAAGTTAACCAGATTAAGCAGGAAAGATGTCTCTTTGATAAAGCCAAATTGGGTCTGGTCCAGTGTTTGGAGATTTCCTATGCTGTTATTGATCAGGTCCATGATAACTCCAGATATGACTGGTCAAGCTTATGAGACTGTAGTTCCCTGAGTCAGTCGATGCCCCCCTTCCCTTCTGCAGAGAAATAATTATTGCAATCCTCCATTCCTATGGGACAAAGCTCATCCAGAGGCTGTGGTTAAAGAGGGTTGCTGGTATCCCCGATAGATCTTGTTTTAATCTATTTAAGAAGCATCCTGGAATGTTGTCAGTACCCATGGAGGTTGTATATTTGGGTTTAGCAAGCTCAGTAAGGACCTGTTCCTCATAATAACTAGTAAGGGGGTGGTTGTATTTTTTTCTTTGTGTTTAGCAGGAGATGATGGGGAGATTTGAACTGAATTTGTCAGCCAGCAGGTTTCCTATAGTTTCAGGATGGGTGTAAGAGTTGCCATTCATGATTAACTTGGCACATTGCTAAGTGCTTCCCCTGAGGTTATGTACATAATTAAATAAAGGCCTTATGGTTATCTTTCACATGAGAGGTTATCTATGCCTTGTATTTTGCTTTGAAAGATTTGACCAGCTCTCTAATTTGCTTGTTTAGATAGGTGAGTGTATTTTTGCATTGTTTTTTTCTGTTCCTTTTTGACTTTGGAGAAAATGTTTTCCTTTTGTTGAATAACCTGTTTGTGCTAGGGGACCACCAGGGTGATTTTTTTTTGCCAGTAATCATAGGTTTCACTCGGACAGGTACTGCCTCTTCTGTGCAGCTATGAATGTGGTTGTACAGTGCTTTTGTGTACATCTCAGACTAAACCTCAGTGTCATCCAGATTCAGAGGGGCTTGGAAGTTTAATAAACTGTCACTTAGTTTGAATCAGTTATCCATAGCAAAGTTCTTAACAGGTTTGTAGTTTGATGGAGGTTCTAAGTTAATTTTAATACAAAGGAGATCATTTTGCAGTCAGATTGCACCAGGGAGGAGTTAATGTGCAGGAGGGAGCACACCCCCCATGTTCGTGAGTACCAGGTCTAGGATATGTGTACCTCTAGTTGGGGAGCTAACTAGTTCCTACAGGATGTTTGTGTTGATGAAATCCAAAAACCTCTGAGCAAGTGAATTATGGGTCATGTAAGTCTCCAAGTTTATAGAGGGGTAGTTGAAGTCACCCATAAGTATGATGTTAGGCTGAATGTTAAGAGATTCCAATAGGTTTAGGTAAAGCAAATTGTGGACGTACCACCATGGACTGCAAAACACACTTAAATAAAAGTATCCTTTTATTAAAACATATAAAATGTAGTCAATCTCTTGAAAAGACAAAAAACAAAGCAACCAGAATGAATTAGCATTTTCGGCCATAGCCTTTTTCAGATCCTGTTTAATACGCCAATCATTTTTCTGTATAAAGCAAACAATATCCAATCCTGGCTCACATTTTAACCAACTCCTTCCTTCTTTCCTTTTAACTGGTTGTCCAATTATAAGAAAAATTTGGACAGGCCTCTTTTCTCGTCCTATCAAGTAACCCTCCAATCTTCAGAGAGTTTCAGGAAAGCCTCTCTTCACAACCAGTCAAAAAGGTTTCAGAAGACGTCATCGTTTTAGAACTGGTTTCAATGGTACTACCCCATTCAGTCCTGGAGAGCAATAATCTCTTATCTCAATAATCCATTTTGTCTCTGCTATTTCACTTTTATTGCACAGGTCCCCACCTCTCATGTTTTCTAATACTTGTTCAAGCACCATAAATTTAAAGGTATTTTTTCTGATTTCCCTTAACATGACACGACAGGGTATTGGTTTCAGCGCTATTTCTTATATCAGACACATGGCGAGGAATTCTTTCTTTAAATGGTCTGTTCGTTTTGCCAATATAAAAAACAGGGCAAAGCTCACAGGTGGCAATATATATATAATATTTTTACTGTTACAAGTCACATAACCCCTAAACTGATAGCTCAGTCCTGTTACAGGATGCTTAAATTGATCTGTAGTTTTTTATGTAATCACAAACCTTGCAATGCCCACATTTAAAGGTACCTTTCCTATTAGTATTTTTGTTTTTGTTTACAGAACGCTGAAATCCATCTTTATGGCAAAGAAGTCTTTTCAAATTTTTTCTCTTCTTAAATGCAAATCTAGGAGCTTCTCCTACAACCTCCTTGATGTTATAATTAGCTGTAAGGATAGGCCAGTACTTTCTGATGACATCACATAGCATTGCCGTATCTGTACTATAAGTTAAAATGCATCTTATTGTATTGTTCTTGGAGCCTTGTCTATTGCTAATTCTCATTCTAGCTCCTTCTTTTGAGTAGAAGGGACATCCCTTTCTCTCTCTTAACTCCATAGCATCTTTGGGATCCATTGAGATGTCCCTCCTATTGTACCCTCTCTCAGCAAAATCATCCATCAGTCTCTTTTGTTCTAATAAAAAGCACTACCTTGGGTGCATGATCTCGATATTCGAAGAACTTGATTTTCTGCAATATTCGAGAAGGTATGCCTGGGGTACATGCTAGTCTTATGTAGCATGTGATTTCTCCAGGTGTCTTTCCTATAATAAGGTAGTGTTAAATCCTAATATAGGATCCAAATATAACTTAACATCCAGATATTCTATCTCTTCAGTGGACATATGCAGATCAAATTCTGGTGTCACTGATAAATCTTGTTTTAAGCTATTTAAGAAGCATCCTGAAATGTTGTCAGTTTATGGTGCTTGAAGAAGTATTAGAAAACATGAGAGGTGGGGACCTGCGCAATAAAACTGAAACAGTGGAGACAAAATGAATTATTGAGATGAGAGCTGATCACTCTCCAGGACTGAATGGGGTAGTACAGTTGAAGCCAGTTCTAAAAGGACAATGTCTTCTGAAGCCTTTTGGATTGGTTGTGAAGAGAGGCTTGTCCTGAAACTCTCTGAAGATCGGAGTTCTACTTGATAAGAGGAGAATAGAGGCCTGGCCGAACTTTTTTAATAATTGGACAAGCAGTTAAAAGGAAAGAAGGAAGGAGTTGGTTGAAATGTGAGCCAGGATTGGATATTGTTTGCTTTATAGAGCAAAATGATTGGCATATTAAACAGGATCTGAAGAAGGCTATGGCCAAAAGCGCTAATCTGTTCTGGTTGTTTTGTTTTTATCTTTTCAAGAGATTGACTACATTTTCATATGTTTTAATAAAAGGATACCTTTATTTAACTGTGTTCTGCAGTCCGTGGTGGTATGTCCACAATTTGCTTTACCTATAGTTTGTTTTATATTGGACTACCTTCAGTAATGTGCAGGTTTGCTTCTCTGTATTACTTTATTCTCTGTCTGAAGTTACACATAGCGGAAAGTGTGGCTGAGAAACTGATTATAGATAATTTTAATAGAAGTATGCCATTTTTAAATATGCAAATGAAAAAACTGTTACCGGTCTATTGAAAAGCTCCGTCGATCCTTTGTTATACTTGAAACTGGATTCGGAATCTTGTAAGACTTCCGCTGATGTGTTTATTCCAGCTAACTTTGATAATATATTCTCTGAAGTGGAGAATGCAACCTATTGCCTGAAATGGCTACAATGGGAACACTTCTATCTGGAAGCATGTATGCATTATCAAATTATTCCAAGAGATCTATGTGTAAAATGTATGCCTACCTATGGCAATACCTATCCGGAGCTGTTAGCACGCTGGCAGGCAATTAACATAGAAATCAGCTTCTGCTATATTAGGTTATTGATTGAGTTTTTCAAACCTAAAGAAGAAGATATAGCGGATTTGATAAGAGAGAAACAAGCTGAGTTAGAGAGAATGAAACTATTGGACGCCTGCTTGTCGAAACTGGAAGCCCTTCAGTTTAATTTGAATTTATATGATGGCAGATTGAAGAACACCAAAAGTCAGAAACTGGCTAGAGACTATAAAGATTTTAAAAATGGCCACCTTTTTGATTGCCTAATGATAAGAAGAGAATTGAGAATAGTGGTATGTCACTCAACGGTAAAACCTGTAATCAAACCTGCACTGAAAATACTGAGCTGCTTCTACTGAAGGAGGCACTGTGGTTACAACAAATAAATGTGCATCAGATGTTAAAAGAAATGCCCCCCCAATTCAGGATCTTCCAGTAATAACAAATATTTATGTTGTTCTGATAATTTTAAAGAGAAATTAG
Organism: Protopterus annectens; assembly: GCF_019279795.1. Lineage (NCBI taxonomy): Eukaryota > Metazoa > Chordata > Ceratodontiformes > Protopteridae > Protopterus > Protopterus annectens. The sequence goes on from NC_056733.1 coordinate 1,055,024,419, forward strand.
AACAAATGACAAAGCAGAATCACACCGGGAGAATACATCTCTATCGTTGGAGACAGTTACACGACCAAAAGAGGGGGCGTTACATGCCCTATCTTCCAAGCATCAAGACCTACAACCCCCCCCAGATCTATGAGTCAAGAAAGGAAGAAGAGGAAAGTGGTTGTCTAGCTGAACACGAAGGCTTCACTTCATTAGTGTTTAACATATCAAATTGTACATTAACCACTGAACAAATAGCTGTTTTGGAAAGAGGTTCGTCCTTCATATCCTTGATTCAGTCACAACTAAGTGAATTTACTATTGATATGAAGTGCTTTGGAAGAAATTTCACTCTAAGGAACCTGGTTGGGAATAAAGAAATGAGTGCTGGCGGATGCTATAGGAAATTAAGCACATTTGTAGCACTGCCACATCCAGCAGTGGAGATGTTTGTATGTCTTTGTGAGAATGAAGTAGCTGTATCCAGGTAAGGAGGGAACAGGAGACATTTCCATAATTTAAATTGCAATGAGAATATACCTCTAGGAGTTAATGGGAAGGGAAAACATTGTGATCAAACCAACAGACAAAGGTGGAGCAACAGTAATAACGAACTCTGCCCATTACGTTAGGAAAATGGAAGAATTATTGAAAGATTGCAATACCTATCTGAAGATTTCCAAGAATGATGTAAATAGGATCTCATCCACAAGTACCAATACTGATTGGTTTACCGAAGATACATAAAGATAAGAAGGATTCACCTATGTGCCCGATTGTGTCCGGGAGAGGTTGGATCACGGAACCGCTCTCAATGCATTCAGATGGAGAACTAAAAAAGCTATTTCCATGAGCAACTATGGTGTTAAAAGATATTGCTAACTTTCTATATAATTTGTTTGAGAAATTGAGCACATGTGAAGATTTCCCAGGTTTGTTAATGGCTAGTCTGGATGCACAGAGTTTATTTACAGTAATACACAATGACTATGGCATAGAAGCCATTAGGAAATTTGCATGTCCAGAAACTGTGGATATTTGTTCGATATGTAGATTTCTAGAATTGATTTTGGAAAATAATGTATTCCTCTATGGCCATAAATACTATTAGTAAAAATGGGGAGTAGCTATAGGCACCCCATGTGCTAATAGCTACTCAAATCTTCGGGTCTATATCAGATGAATGAAAAATCTGTTCATCAAATACGTAATGATCGAAACATTGTGAAAATCAAAATCGGTATTGTGGGGGGCTGTGCCTCCCACACCCCCCGATAAATATATATTCTAACTCCAAGATCGCATTACAGTGAGGAAAGGGCAAATACCCTAATCCTCACTGTACTGAGACCCCACAATACCGTTTTCAATTTCCGTGAAGCTTTGATCTTTACGTATTCGATGAACGGATTTTTCGTTCATCTAATATAGACCCCCAAATCTTGTCCTAGCCCAAAGGGAAGTTGATTATATTCTGAATACATTCAACCCATGGAGAGATAATTTGATTTTCTACAGTCAATTTAAGGATGATGTCTTTCTTGTGTGGCAGGGAGATGAGAAAACCCTACGAGGCTTTGTATCTTATCTAGCCACTACTACATCCTTTTTGGAATTTGATCTGCATATGTCCACTGAAGAAATAGAATATCTGGATGTTAAGTTATATTTGGATCTTATATTAGGATTTAACACTACCTTATTATGGGAAAGAAACCTGGAGAAATTACATGCTACATAAGACTTGTATGCACCCCAGGCATACCTTCTCGAATATTGTAGAAAATCATGCTCTTCAAATATCAAGATCATGCACCCAAGATAGTGCCTTTTTATTGGAGCAAAAGAGACTGATGGATAATTTTGCTAAGAGAGGGTACAATAGGAGGGACATCTCAATGGATCCCAAAGAAGTTATGGAGTTAAGAGAGAGCAATGGATGTCCCTTCTACTCAAAAGAAGGAGCTAGAAAGATAAGTAGTAATAGACAAGGCTCGAAGAACAATACATTAAGATGCATTTTAACTTATAGTACAGATACGGCAATGCTATGTGATGTCATCAGAAAGTATTGGCCTATCCTTACAGCTAATTATAACATCAAGGAGGTTGTAGGAGAAGCTCCTAAATTTATTTATTTATTTATTTATTTATTTGCAGTTGTTTAACCAGGATAGTCCATTGGGCCTGAAGAACCCGTTTTCAATGGAGTTCTGGGGAGAAAAGCTCCTCATACAGATTACAGAAAGGTTAATATGCAAACAGAGATTACATGAAGATTTCAGAGGTAAACAAACTAAGATTAATATACACACAAGACTCTTACTTGGCACTTGTATACTTAGTGACAGCTTTGGTGCCCTCGAACACAGCATGTTTAGCCAGCTCACCAAGCAACAAAAGCCGCACCGCTGTCTGAATCTCCCGCGAACTGATCGTCGAGCGCTTGTTGTAGTGAGCTAGACGAGAAGCTTCTCCAGCAATCCGCTCAAAATGCAAATTTGCATTTAAAAACAGAAAAAAATTTGAAAAGACTTCTTTGCCATAAATATGGATTTCAGCATTCTGTAAACAAGAATAAAAATTGCATTGCAAGGCTTGTGATTACATAAAAAATACAGATCAATTTAAGTATCCTGTAACAGGACTGAGCTATCATTTTAGCGTTTTGTGACTTGTAACTGTAAGAATATTATATATATATATATATATATATATATATATATATATATATATATATATATATATATATATTGCCACTTCTGAGCTTTGCCCTGCTTTTTATATTGGCAAAATGAACAGACCATTTAAAGAAAGAATGCTATAGCATTGAAACCATAAATCATAAAAAGCATACCTTTAAATTTATGGTGCTTGAACAAGTATTACAAAATATGTGAGGTTGGGGACCTGTACAATAAAAATGAAATAGCAGAGACAAAATGGATTATTGAGATGAGAGCTGATCACTCTCCAGGACTCAGTGGGGTAGTACCATTGAAACCAGCTCTAAAAGGACAATGTCTACTGAAACCTTTTTGATTGCTTGTGAAGAGAGGCTTGTCCTGAAACTCTCTTTAGATTGGAGGATTACTTGATAGGAGGAGAAAAGAGGCCTGTCCGAACTTTTCTTATGACTGAACAACCAATTAAAAGGAAAGAAGGAAGGAGTTGGTTGAAATGTGAGCCAGGATTGGATATTGTTTGCTTTATAGAGCAAAATGTTCGGCATATTAAACAGGATCTGAAGAAGGCTATGAACAAAAGCACTAATCCATTTGGGTTGTTTTGTTTTTATATTTTCAAGAGATTGACTACATTTTCAACATCTGTATAACCATTTTAACTCAAGTGGGGATATCCACCCCCACCCAGGCCCAAATCCATCCTGTCCAACACAAACTGCTCCAACACTAATGTCAGACATAACACCCCCACTTTCTTCATCCCTGGGCAAATCAACAACAGCAGCAAAACCAACCATCTTTTAATGCTAAATATTAATATTAGAAGTATCAAAAATGAAATACCTGAACTCCAGGCCACAATAGCACACTACTCCCCAGACATAGTTGCTTTAACAGAAACCTGGCTAAATAAAAACATAGCTAACTCAGAAGTTCTCCCTACCGGCTACAATATCATTAGACAAGACAGACCACTTCGTAAAGGGGGTGGAACTGCCTTACTCTACAAGTCCAACTTAACTGTCCATCAATTACCAAACTCCTACCCCTCCCCCAATAATTGGGACATACTTATCTCACAACTTCAACTTCACCCTAAAAAGGTCATCACCACAATTGTGATCTATATTCCACCTGGTAATATACCTGCTAGCCTTGAAGACTTCTTATCCTGGTGTTCTTCCACATACTCACAAGAAACCCTTATTCTGGGGGACTTCAACCTAGATTGGTTCACCTGTATATCAGAACCACCAAGTAATCTAATAAATCTCCATGGCTACCAGCAGCTAGTCCAAATTCCAACTAGGTGTGTTAAAAAATCTAAAAGGGAATCCATCCTTGACTGGGTCCTAACTAGCAACCCCACATTGTACCCTCACACAGGCAGTCTCCTAGACACCTTAAGTGACCACAACATAATATACTTTATATGTAGTAGAACAAGCATAAGCAGAACCAGAAACTATATATCGACTAGAAACACAAAAAAATTCTCCTCTGAGGTCCTCAACACTTTACTGTGTAACTGTGACTGGACCCCTAAAACCCTCCCACTTGACCAGGCTGTAGCATATTTCAACAAAACATTTCTACAACACCTAGACACTGTCACTCCATTGCGCAAAATCAAGGTTAGAACCTCTACAAACCCCTGGCTCAGTAAAGAAACCAAACAAATCCTCAAGTCCAGAGACACTGCCTGGCGTTACTATCAAAGAAACACAAAGCCTAACTAAGTACCAAGAACTGCAACAGTGCAAAAATGCATTAGGCTGGACAAAAATCCTACTACACAACATTACAAACTAAATACCAACACAACCCGCAAAAATTTTGGAAAAATGTAAACCAGCTACTAAAATCCACCCAAAAGGCTACCCCCAAACCAACCACCCTGACACTAAAGTTCCCATCGAAACACAATTCAACTCCCACTTTGTGAACTCAATTCTATCCTTAGTATCACAGGACAGTTCCTACCTCACTATCCCCCAACACAAATAACACTAACACAAGCTTTACCCTCAAAACAGTTTCCACCACTTCAATCAAAAGCATGCTCTCCAAACTAAAAACCTCATCAACAGCAGCCGACCTACTCCCCAGCTATTTCTTGAAACTTACAGCAGATGCTATTGCTATCCGTCTCCACTCTCATAAACAGATCAATTGTTGAAAACTATGTGCCCAAACTCTGGAAAATATCCTATGTTACACCCATACATAAAGGCGGGACCTCCACTGAACTTAATAACTACAGACCCATTGCTTTACTCTCCCCCCTGGCCAAAATCCTAGAAAAATGCATCCATACCCAGATGCTAAACTATCTCCTAGACTGCAACATCCTGTCACCTACTCAGCATGGTTTCAGACCTTCCCATAGTACCACTACAGCTCTCCTCTGCTTCACAGACACAGTAAACCATCTAAAAAATGAAGGCCTGTAAGTGTCAACTCTTTTTTTAGATATGTCCAAAGCATTTGACACAGTCTCACACCAAATCCAGCTAAACAAACTAAACCAATATCATCTATCTAATTCCACTCTTACCTGGTTCCAAAGCTACTTAACTGACAGGTACCAAGCTGTGAAATGGGAAAATTCTCTCTCCTCAGCTGCCCATAACTATAGGAGTCCCACAGGGTTCTATCTTAGGACCACTACTATTCACAGTCTTCATAAATGACCTCCACACAGCATGCATCTATAATTCAGTATGCAGATGACACTACCTTAATCTGTGCTGCACAAAACATTCCCACCCTCCTGCAAACAACTCAACTAGCATTCTCTGACGTTGAAAACTACCTTACCAAAGCCCAATTTATCCTCAATCCAAAGAAAACTCAGCTTATGATTATAACCAGTTCTAACAAAAACACTAACAGTCAATTCACTATCTACTCCACAAATGCAACTCCAATTGCTCCAGTGGCACAGGCTAAGCTATTGGGAATAACCATAGACTCCCACCTAAAATTTGATAGTCATCTGAACTTAACTATTAAAAAAGTACATGCCAAACTGGTGTCACTCTACCGTATCAAACCATTTCTTGCCAACAACACAAGATCAGCCATTGCTTGCTCCCAACTTCTATCCACCCTACTCTATGCATCTCCCATTCTGACTAATCTCAACAAAACTGAACTAAGCAAAATGGAAGCTTGCTATAACAGAATTGCCCGCTTTGCTGCAAATTGCTCATATAGAACTCATCACTGTACTGCTTTGAGACAGCTCCACTGGCTTGAACTGCCCAACCTCCTAACCTACAATCAGCTCTGCCTCTGTCATTCTATCTATTACCTCCCCAATAAGTGTCCTGCCCTCAAAAACCTATTACAACATCACTCAGCCAAAAGGCCTCTTAGATCATCAAGCAAACTACTACTAGAAGTCACCAACAGCTACAATAGCTTTGGAGATGCACTATATAGTAGTTCGGTGGCTAAAAAATGGAACTCTGCCCCTACTAGCATTCAAAACACATCATCCAAAGCCTCCTTTAAAGACCTCATCAGGCAACATCTCAAGCAAAGTTGGCAGTGCCATGATTGCTCCCCAGGCTAGTGAAAGCGGATAACATATACATACTAAATCTAGAGCAAGTGATAATAGTTTTTCAATCTTACTCACAAACACTGGCTAATCTACAATGTATGTACTGTACCTGTGTACTATGTATGTATTCTGCCTACATTCCAAAGTTCAGCCGTACACCACAAATCTATTACTTACCTTTATTTTTAAAATTAATATTTTTTTGATTGTTCTCTCCACTGTACCTGTTTGTGCCGCATACCACTGTAAAAACATGTCTCTTGTAATTTGTGTGTATACTGATTATGTCTAAATAACTAAATGTGTCTGTAATTTTTCTTTGTGGAGCTTTTCTCCCCAGGCCTCTGCTGAAAAAGGGCCTTTTCGGCTCAGTCAGACACCCCCGGTTAACAAATGTAAAATAAAATAAAATAAATAAATAAAAATAAATAAATATGTTTTAATAAAAGGATACTTTTATTTAAGTGTGTTCTGCAGTCCGTGGTGGTACTTCCACAATTCGCCTTACCTATAGTTTGTTTTATTTTGAACTACCTTCAGTACAGTGCAGGTTTGTTTCTCTGTATTCCAGTAGGTTTAGGTAGGAAGTGTGGTTTTCCAGACTCATGTTAGGGGATCTTCAGCCAGCAAGGATATGATAGGGGGTCACACCTATGGTTAGTTGGGCATCGATCAGCTCAAGCGAGTCATGTTGTTGGACCTGTCTAGCTTTGTATTTGTCCTTTATGAGCACTGAGACACCTCCCCCTTTGTTTTATCCTGAGCTGAGGGGGGTTGAAACATATGAAAGGCATTGCAGCCTTTGATAGCTGGGGTTGTCTCCATGGTTCTAAACCATGTTTTCATTACTGCACATATGTATGCATTCTTCATGGTGAGAAGCACTTGTCCATTAATTCAGATCCTAAGTAGATGTGAAGGAATAGGGAAGAGTTACTTAAAGATGTAAGTGAGAATGTTTAATAGTATACTATAGGATGACAAATGTAAAATAAATAAATAAATGTAAAATAAATAAATAAATGACCGGCAGTGGTGCTGCCCTCTGCACAAACTTGCAGATCTTCTGGCACCTATGAACAGTGGGTGATTAGGGAAAGCATTTCCTACAGAGGATTTTAAACTGGAGAAGTTTGCATATATGAGACACTCGTAACTGCATCTGCACAATGCTTTTATACCAGCAGGATATAAGACCTTTACACAGTAAACCCTCAGGCTAATCAAATAAACACACAATAAGCCTTTCACCAGGAGCTGTCAACTCAGATAGGTGGAATTTCCCCTATTCTCCCACCAGAGTACAGAATAAAACCCTCTTAATGTAAAATAACTGGTTTTGAGCTCAAGTGCAGTAATAAATGCTTTACAACAAAAGGCAAAACTCCTGCAGTATCAGGAATCCTTGGAAATAAGTTCACAAACCCTGATGAATGTTCCCAAATACAGAAAAATGTATACAAATGTAGGAGAACATCTACAAACACAGCAGGATGAAAGATCTTTACACAGTTAAGCCCTCAGGCCAATCAGATAAACACACACTAAGCCTTCAACCAGTAGTTCCCAACTCTGATGAGTTGAATTAGCCCTCTGCTCCCAGAATAGTGTAGAATAAAACCCTCTTAATGTAATACAAATTGGCTTTGAGCTCAAGTGCAGTCACAAAGGGTTTACAACAAAAGACAGAACTGCATTATCAGGAATCCATGGAAATCCTTTCAAAGAGTTATAATCCATTTAAAAATATGGACGGACCGTATATGCTGTTTATTTTCCTATCAAAATGACTACCTATACTCTTAATCTGGAGGAAGGAATTCTTTTTTGTAGAAAATCATACGCTTCAACCTACACAAAACACAGAGGGCAAATAATCATAGATGGCATACCACTGAAATTGTTGCTGCTGGAGTCATGACAAAAACATTTTTTTTCAAAACACATGCTTTATCATGTGGTACTCCCAGAAAAAGTTATACATTTTGTTTAGTTTCTCACATTGTTCTTTGCAGGGTCAAAATATTTGGTCAAAGGTATAACTTGATTAAAAATGTAAGAGATAAGATAATTTTGTTATAGTGGTGAGTGAGCTATTGCAAAACTGCTAGCTAACTGAAAACAGCTCTGTTTAGCCATATTTCTGCTTACAGAGAAAGGCAAAACTAAAGCATGCATCACTGCATCACTTTGGAAATGAACTTTAAGAATATTAACTTTAGCCTTCTGTGCCTTGTAATTGCCACACTCAGCAACTATAGTGGCTTATGTACTGTGGTTCACAAAGTCTTAAAATATCAGGATTCGCAAGCAGAAGTGAAAACAATGTGGAAGAAAGATAATATAGCTCCAGTAGTAGTAGGGGAAACAGGATTAATAAAAGAAATTTACAATTGTACTTAAATTTGTTACCAATGCATGTAAGCCCATATGAACAAAAGAAGGGGGCAAGGTTTTGCACATTGCAGGTGCTGCAAAGAACATGTTTGGCTAACATCAAAGATTGAAACAATGTTAATTTCATGAACTCTAATGATATCCTGACTTAGAAATGTGGTTCATTCCTGCCAAGGAACGTAAAAAAAAAACTAAACATTTAGAAAAATTAAAGACGACAGTGGGGTGATTAGAATAATGCATGCAGATAAGTGGTTACAATCTACCAGTTTTCATCTTCATTTTCTATTACTTGGTTCCATTATGATATATAGTCTCTATACTATGATGTAGTCTGAATAAGGAGCTACATCTGTAAATGTCTATTGTATTCCATGAATGTTGATCAAACTACTACTTATATTGTACATTGTGTTGATTACTATGTGCAATAAAGTTGCTAGAAAGAAGGAAACAAAATCTGAAAGTAGACTTTTGATTCTTTTGAAGTCTATGCTTCTTCTCCTTGGAGTAAACAGGTATTTTATTTGTGAAAAAGTGTATGAGAATATGAGGAACAACATCCTCTCTAAAAAAAAGAAAAAAGAAAATCCAGACAGCCAACAACATCAGTTCACCATTGTCTAAGGCAACCTGGGTTTGAATACACCTGCAGGAGCTGACATTAGGGAAGGCTGACGTGTTTGCCACCTTGCCTATCATCTGGGGAGGGCAAGGTATATGACCAGGCACTCATTCCCACTGTTGTATCCCCAATGGGGTTTGGAAATCTCATGGGGTTCTAGCTTCAAAAGCGACAAGATGGCCTCGAGGGCTTGCATCACCTATAAAAGTACGTGAATGAGATACCCTTGCTGGCAGTGTACTTCATGTCACTCCCTTGGTGTGATGGGACATGTATAGTTAGAGACTTAGCAGAAAAGTAAATCCCAATGGATGAATTGGTAGTAACCCCTTCATCAGGTCTCATCTCAAGGGAACTGAAAAGCTGGTAGCAGCTCTTGCCATAATGGAAATTAATGGATTAGTGGATCATGGAAATCTAATGGCTGGCAGGCATCATGGCCCAAAATAAGGCAAAAAAGTTCTCGTGTTTGATTTCTTGGAAGAATTACTCTCATTCCTGACTGATTCTAATATGGGGCTCTGTACTGCAAGATTAGTTTTACGAAATGCATTTTCACCTGATAGTTTTTCAACAGAATGTCTTTTTAGTGTAAGGGTATCTTGATTGTTTGGATTTAAACACAGGGGGTGTCACTGATCTGTCAGAGGGGATAGCAGTCCAGATGTAACAGATTAAAGGTGAGGGAATTCAGCAGTAAGATGGCTCTTCTGTAACAGGGAGACAGTTTGTTTTTGGTAATGAGAGACAGTGGTGCTGCCTTGTAACAGAAAGTCTGATAAATCATAAATTTTATTGAATAGTATTTCAGGAGAAATTTAGACCCATAATTAGCAGCACATTTTTTAACTTTGCAAAAGGAACAAGTTCCAGTTTGTAACTATAGTTTAGTTGTTTTAGTATTATAATTATGCATATTTCAGTGTGGGTCCTAAATGTAAGAGATACGTAAAGCCATATTTAAGTGAGTGACCAGATCAATGCTAGTACTGGAGGGTCAGCTTTCTTTATGGGCTAAGCATTTGTAGGGTACTACAGAGTGTGCTTTTTCTTTTATTTGGATCAATGAAAGTGTGTATTTATGCAGCAACATGAAACAGAGCAGGAGTCTTTTTCCAGGTGTTTCTGAATGACGTTGCTTCAGTTTGCTCCTCTAAATAGAATTATGCATCTGTAATTCAGATAGGGTAATGAACAAATCTGAAATAAAATAAAAATAAAATAAGAAAAAGAGGACCAGGCCTAGAAATGAGTGGTGTATAACCCCTTCTCTGAATTTTTATTTTTTCAAGAGATATTTTCTGATGTCACTAAAAATTGTTTTTTTTTTGATAAGTATCTTTCAAACCATTCTGATGGCCTTCAACAAACATAATGAATAGGGAAAAGGGAGCGATTATCAGACTTGAACTGACTCTTTAGGTAAAAGTTGCCCTTTTCCACACAGAAAATATGTAAGACTTGATTCTGTAAAAATCAGGGCAGCATGGCAGCAGTCATCCACTGAGATGAACCAGCACCCTGTTCCATGAAAACAGGAAGACCTCCTAAATATGCCTGAGTGAGGGTGGAAGAACAGTATTACCAATGTAGTGTAAATAATCTGCCGTGTTGCCACAAGCTGACGTACTGTGAGGGAAGAGCCTAATAAAATGCCATAAAATTCAACATTATGGAGCTCCATTAGTAATGTGTGACATATAAGAGATGGGTGCTCGGTGTACATCTGATATCCACTACAGCCTATGAGGATGTAGCACACATGTCAAGGGTCAAAGGTATCTGGATACTGCTGAGCTAGGGAGATGTAAATAATGGGACCAGGAGGAATGATGCAGCTACATGTAACCCTATAAAGAATAAGAGAATGAGCCCCTCGAAAATGTATTAGATGTAGTGGCAGGAAAAGCTCCGTATTGCAATGTCACCAGTCCAAATGCTGAGTTCTGACATACCAAAAAAAAAAATACCGAAAATGCAGAAGAGAAAATCTAGAACATCTCTCTTATCCTTTAAACTTCTTTTTTGCAGGGGGTAAGCCCTCTGCACCCTTTGATGTGGAGGGCAGGCTGCCCACACCCCCAAACTTTTATATACTAACTCCAAGATCACCACAGCTTGGAGAAAAGGGAAATTCTGAGAAGAATATTTGTAAGTTCATTTTTTTTTTTGGCCATTCAGTCTCTAATGTTTCTCACATGCTTTAGCGGGTCATGACAGAGACAGTTGGCTGGACTCTCAGAACCCTACCTTGAGACCAAAAATCCACTGTTAGGAACATAAAGGTACATTAAAAAGTACTTTTCGCAGTTGTTGGGTCACTAACATCCAGGCTCCCACTGGTATCATTACTGTACAGTGTAGATCTACACAATGGATACCTTTGTAAAATTGCCTTCATTTTAAAGACTATAGAAATATTCCCAAAGGACTTTGATGTGGAATAACAGACCAAGCTGAGGAGTTTTACGCCACATCTGAGGCCAAACGATAGGGCTTTGCCAGTCCCCATTCAGAGTATATAATGGTGGCTTGTAGAGCCCTACATCTGGTTCCAAACATGGAATTCACCAAAATAATATGTTTATTTCATTTTATGTTATTTTATTTTGCTTTTGTTTACCAGGTTTGTCCAACTGTGTTTAGTCAAAACACCCTTTTCAGCAGAGGCCTGGGGAGAAAGCTCCAACATATTACAAACACTTTTAAACATATATTCAGTAACATCCATGAACTGACATTAAGTAATATACATTAACAATTCATTTGTTAGTTAGATTACATTCATATGAAATAAAAACAACTATTATAGTATAAATGATACTTGTGCATTAAAAGATGTTGGACATTGAGTATTTGAAGAGGCATATTAGTGGGTTTGTCAAATAGATAGGATTGAGGGTTGGTGTAATGGTTAAAGTGTTTACCTCACAGACATAAGATACAGGGTTTGATTTTTTGGCTTTATGGGAAAAACTCACTTAGACTCTGCCATAGACTGCTCTGAGGGAAAGATTAGTCTGTTGATGTTGGGAATGACATAGTGGTAAGGGGTTTACCTCACAGGCACAAGATACAGGGTTTGATTTTTTGGCTTAACGGGAAAAACTCAGACTCTACTATAGACTGCTGTGAGGGAAAGATTAGCTTGTTAAAGTTGGGAATGACATAGTGGTAAGGTGATAGTGGTAAGGTGTTTACCTCACAGGTACAGGGTTTGATTCTCACCCTTGAAAGGGAAATTGGCTAGACTTAAAATGGTCTATAAAGGCAGCTAGTCCAGTAGGTTCATAGGAGGTTCCTAGGCTAATGGCATCAGAGCCTCTACAAGCCTAGCCGTATAAAACCTGAGTACCATTATTAGATGGTCATTGTTAGCAGCGTGCTATTTTGATCAGCACCAACTGCTCCTGTCCATAAGGGACATAGGTGTCACCCTCAGGGTGAATTTACGGTCACCCATCCAGTTGTCACAGTTGTGCTTGAGTAGAGTCATTAAGGAGTTCTGCTTCACATGAAATGGGAGCTTATTCCAGAGGAGTGGCAATCGCTGGGAGATATATCTGTCTGTCCAGCATGGTCTGATAATGTCACAGGCTAGGTTGAGATCCCCGGGGGGAGTTATTCTTGTCCCGTTGGATTTGTGGATGTGCAGCATTTCCTTTAGGGTATGGTCTGTAGGCTAGGCACAGGTCTCCTCTCAGCAGCCTGTATGATACAGAGTACAGTGACAAGGCTTTCAGACTTTCCATGTATGTCATGTTTTGGAAGCCCTGAAAGTCATGGATATTCCGAATTGCCATATAGCTGAAACACCTGATGTCCTTAAAGCGTCACTTGCTTATATCCCATGTTGCCTCTAATACAAGAGGTTTTAGGAATCACACAGTGGAAAGTCTAGCCTTGCTGGGCTTTTCTTTTGGTTTTTACTGATTTATTTTCTGTGTGACCTTTTTAATCATTCTTTTAGTTTGTTGGTTGGGATATTTTGCAGACAGTCTAATGGTTATGGATATCAGCTGGGTACAACAAACCTGTGTTTCTAAAGGTTAGCTAAACATTCCACTTGTGCTGTGCTGATGATGCTGTAAGAAGGCTAAAACATACATGTTCACAGCTAGTGGTGTTTGGCTTTATTGGCCTCAATTTGTACATAAATCGACTTAAAAAGAAAAAAAGTCATGGACATTCAAAATTGTCATATAGCTGAAACACCTGGTGTCCTTAAAGGGTCATTTGCACATATTTCATGCTGCCTCTAATGCAAGATTTTAACATATCACACAGTGCAGAATCTAGCTTTGCTAGATTTTTCTTTTGGTTTTTAATGTTTTGGAGGCTCTTGATTCTCTTGGTCAGAAACCTCTGATTTCTCCTACTGCTGCAGGTGTCTGGTGAGGTATATACAGAAGGGGGGATTGTACTCAATTATTGGTCAATAAGGATCGAGTACAGCAGAGTTATGACCTCCCTTATCTTGGATGCAATGCCCTCATTTATGAGATGATCACTGTAGAAAGCTTTTCTTGCCACTATGAATAAATAGTGATTGAAGTTTAGATTGCTATTAAATTGTGTTCCCAGGTCTCGCACCACTGAGTTTGTGCTTAGAGAGGTGCTAGCTGTATCCTATTTAGTAGGAGCTGCTTTGCCAAAGGAGATAATGATGCATTATTTTACTTTAAGTTTTAGTCCAGGAGTTTGGCACCAATCATTTGTTTGTGTCAGCCCTGTCAGCAATATGTTAACATCGTTGGGGGATTCTATGATTGCACCCAGTTTATAGTCATCTGAAAACCTGGTAAACCACAGGCCATCTACCTTCACCTGTACTTCATAGAAATAGATTCCAAACAGTAGAGGTCCTTGTGTTATTCCACTGGTAACTGGTCTACTAGTGGAGGTGGACTCCCCAACTCTGACAGTGTACATTCTGTCTGTGAGTTGGCTGGCTACCCATCTAGTTAATGTATGGGTTAATCCTTAGATGGGAAAGTTTATCTTTGATAGAGAAAGAAGATGCTCCACACCAAAACCATGAAACGTTAGCAAAAAAAAGTTTAATCACGCTAGTACTTCCAATAAGAGAGCAGTACTTTCACAGAATACAATCCGCTTCATCAGGCATTAGATAAAACTGTTCTCTACACAGAGTTATTTATACTAAATAATCACAAATTAAGCAATTAATTAAAAACAATTAAAACAATTTGTAACCTATTTACACTACATAATTGTGTATGTGTCTTAGTTCAGGTTTCAAAGAAAAATAGCTATTCAACCCTGGTGGAATAAACACTCTAAATTAGGGAATCAATTTGTTTTCACATCTTTCAGTTATATTATATATATCACCACCATGCAAAGATTCATGAATGGCTTCTAATATAAACATTTAAAATTGTGAGAAGTATTTGTCTCCAAAATGTGCTTATATCATAACTTTTCTCTTTATTTCAGAAAAGTGATTACTAATACGGTTTTTCAACTTCTGATTCGTTTTACCAATATGGTATGAATTACATTTTGCACATAAAGCCATGTATACTAAATTTTTTGTCACAATTGCCACTAGCAGTAATTTTAAAAACTGTATTTCTGAGCAGATCAATAAAATGTGTCTGAGTAAAAATGTGTTTACAAAAACACATTTATGGCATTTATGAATACCATTACTCTTTGAGGCATGCTTAACATTATAGACATACTGTTCCTTATAACATAATTTGTTCTTTAAGTTAGAACACCTCTTGTGTGTAAATAGAGGTTTTTCAAGATATACACTCTGTAACTCAGTAATATGTGACAAAATAGACAAATGCTTATTTACAATCTTTTTAGTAATACAAGTATTTTGATCATAAGTTAGAACTTATCTATAACATGCCTTGTTATCTTTGTTCTTATATCTATTTGATTGTCTATTTGTTCCCATGCTATTATGCACTTCAGAAAAAATGGGGGGGGGGGGGGTGTGATGCTCTTCTATTAATAACATCATTCTTTATCTGTGAAATGGTATGAGTATGATAACTACTTTTCATAAAGTCAGATACCATTTCTTGTAATTGTACTTCTAAAGTTTGTTCATTTCTATTTAGCCTACATGCTCTACTCATCTGGTTAGACACTATCCCCGGGATTTAGCAAGCTCTGCGTGGCATGCAGGAATAGTGCAAGAGCTGCTGCATGCAATATGGCCGACGAGCGATCCAGGAATGAGCTCCTGGGACATACACGAGCACTCCTACACTATTCCTGCACGGACACAGCTCCTGTATGCTAATAACCCCATTTCCTGGTGAAAGCCATGCAAATGAGGTGAATTAGCAATCCAGGAAGCAGTCAGGCATCTGTGCAGGAATAGTGTAACCTGCAAAAATGTATTCAGTTACTAACCGAATACATTTATGCAAATTACAAAACGGAGGCATGACAGCTCGAAAGAAAGCATGTATTTGATGTAGTAGATATGCCAATGGCCATTGGCATGGGAAATGGTTGCAAAATTATAAAAAATAACTTTTATTTTTTTTGGCCAATTTCGGCCATTTAAGCATAGGGCAGCAGTGCGCAAATGGGATCGGCCCGAAAATAAGGAAAAAAGTTGGAAATAAGCTTTTAAACCCAAATCAGCATTCTGCCATAATAGTCAATGGCATGCATAAGACAACAATACCATGGAATAGTGGTTGCTAAGGGGGAAGGCTGAGTGTCAGTTTTGTAATCGTGCATTAGCAGTCAATTTTATGCAAATGAGTGGACTGATACTGAATCACAGATTTCCCCTCAGTGGAGGTGCAGCAACACCATGGTATAAGCATAAGAGGTAGATGACCTCATAAGGGGGAGTGTCATGCATGCTGTAAGCTTATTGGAGCTTTGTGGCCAGTGTTTGCCCTTAGCTAAGCACAGCTAAGGAAGGGTGTGTCTGAGGCTGCCTAGCAGTGTTTACATTGCCTAAACAGGTGTGCACACCACGCACTGGGTTTTAAACAACAACAAAAAAAACACAGGAAATAGCAGCTCTGTTCACATCTGACCACTGGGTATATGCACCGTGCCTTGGGGCTTAAACGGGAAGGCAATGGGAAGAGAAAACAGCATTAGGAAGACAATCAAGGAGAACTAGCATAGCTGGCAGGTGAAATGTATCAGAATCAGCCAATTACACAGGCAGCAGCCCAGCCCAGCACACTACTATAAACTATGCAAACACCTTTTATTCTGGCTTTTCCCACAAACTCTACACCACCGGTGTACACAGACGGGGAACTTTTACCTGACAAAACTAACAAAATTATAAGGGCTGCTGTTGCTGTCATACAGCAATATGTGGAAGAGGCTGAGGGTGGTGAGGATGAGAATGCTGATGACCAACCCACAGTGAGGAGAAGGAGAAGAGTGTACAGACCCAGGGTAACCTACCAGGGGTTACATGAACTGGAGATAGTGGAGCGCTATAGGGTGGACAGGGACTTCCTACAGCCAATTGCTGAGCTATGCCGGCCACGTCTCACACACAGAACCAACAGAGGGGGACCCATCCCAGTGGATACCAAGGTATATGTAGGGTTAAGAATACTAGTCACAGGTACCTTCCAAATGCCAACTGGGGATATCATGGGGATCTCACAGGCATTAGCATCCAGGGGTACTCCACCAGTTCCTGGATGCCATGATAGCACATGCCTGTGAGCACATATATTTCCTCAATACTGGTCTACCCTAACTACTCTTCCCCTAGCCGAGAGCGTGTCATACTTCAATGACACTTTCCTAAACATCCTTGACTCCCACGCTCCAAATCGACTAATTAGAACTAAGAACCGCATAGCTCCCTGGCTAACAAGAGAAACCAAAGCAAAAATTAAACTCCGTGACCAGGCTTGGAACAAATGGAGAGCCACCAAAACTCCTCTAGATCGTATTAAATTTCAATCACTCAGAAACTCCACGAAATCAGACATCGCTAGAGATAAAAAACAGTATTTCTGTCACCTCCGGGACAAACATCAGACTAACCCAAAAAAGTTCTGGGCTGGATTCAACAACCTCCTCCATCCTGGTAAATCCTCTTCCCCTATACCCGAGAAACTTACTAGTAAAAAACCTGAAGAGATAGCCAATTCCTTTAACATTTGTTTTACGGAGACCATCCAGTCCCTGGCCAATCATCTACCCACTTCTTCCCCACCATTAACTCTTCCCCCTGACTCACCTCCTCTCTCCTTTAACCTACAAACAGTATCCACCTCCTATATTCGTACCCTACTAAAAAAACTGAAACCGTCCACCCTTGCGGCCGATCGTCTCCCAGCGGAATACCTCCAATTAGCCTCTGATGTCATTGCCTATCCCATATCAATTTTGATTAACAGATCCATAACCGAGGCCACCGTCCCCCCCATTTGGAAAATCTCATACATCATTCCACTTCACAAAGGAGGCTCCTCCACTGAAACATCTAACTATAGGCCCATCGCAATACTTTCTCCAATAGCAAAAATTTTAGAACGGTGTATTCACAAACAACTCCTCCACCACCTCACCATCAATAATCTGCTATCATCCACTCAGCATGGCTTTCGCCCCCATCACAGTACTACTACTGCCCTCCTCTCCTTTGTCGACTCAATAAACAACAACCGTAACAAAAAACTTATATCCTCTGCGCTCTTTCTTGATCTATCTAAAGCTTTTGACATGGTAAACCACCAGCTACGACTCCACACCCTGCAAACCTTTCATCTGGACAACCTGACACTAAACTGGTTCAAGGATTACCTTTCTGGTAGGCACCAAGCAGTCCTATGGCAAAATAGTCTATCTCAACTACTCCCTAACAACATTGGCGTCCCACAGGGCTCCATACTTGGCCCCCTTCTTTTCTCTGTCTTTATAAATGATCTTCACACAATCATCCCTAGAACCACCTGCATACAATACGCGGACGACTCCACCCTGATCTGTTCTGATCTCTCTCTCCAGAAACTCCAAACAGCCACCCAACTATGTTTTGCCAAAGTTGAAAAATGGTTCTCTGACCTGAAACTCATACTTAACCCAACTAAAACCAAGTTACTTCTATTTTTCCCCTCGTCTACCACTCTCCTACCCCCAGAACCACAACCTGCAAATCCTAGGTCCTTCTTTGTCGAATCCTTTAATGGCACTATCATAGAGCCCGTCTCCCACACCAAGCTATTAGGTGTCACTATT
This sequence comes from Protopterus annectens, assembly GCF_019279795.1. Lineage (NCBI taxonomy): Eukaryota > Metazoa > Chordata > Ceratodontiformes > Protopteridae > Protopterus > Protopterus annectens. The sequence goes on from NC_056733.1 coordinate 1,055,042,900, forward strand.
GACCACAAGCTCAAATTTGATATGCACATTGCCCAAACCATTAAGTCAGTTAACAAGAAACTAGGTTCAATGTACAGAATCAGGAATTTTCTCACTCCTCATGCTAAATTAACCATTGCCCGCACTCATCTCCTTTCCACCCTACTGTATGCCTCCCCGATATTTTCCTTCCTCAATAAACATGAGCTCAATAAATTTTCTACCACCTACCACCATATAGCAAGATTCATTACAGGAACACCCTATCGTACCCACCATTGCCTCAACCTCATGAAACTAGGCTGGTTAGAACTGCCCAATCTTCTTAAATTCAATCAACTCACTGAAGCATTTAAAATTATAAATCAACCAGACAAAACCCCCTCACTGAGCAAAATCCTGACTCCATACACCAACTTAAGTTCCCTTCGGTCTTCAAACAGTAATCAAGTATCAACCATCAAATCTAATAACTTGATGCTCTTTATGCTAACTCTATTGGAAAGCAATGGAACTCCCTTCCTAACTACCTTAGACTCATGCCATCACTTAACCTATTCAAAAATAATCTCAGAGAATATTTAAAGTCCCACTGGTTGTGCCCATGTCTAAACCCAGACTAATTCCTATAGGTTTCATAGTTCCCTTCACTCTTCTCACTCACAAGCTATTCTCTAGCATTTTACTTCCCCCACTTGTACCCATGTCATGCTACCAACATAGCTTGTCCTGTCACCTCCTTAGCTTAAGCATTTATTTTCTTCTAGCATGTATATACTGATGTCATACTGTTTTGTTATCTTTAATGTTGTACCTCTATCTAATTGTAGTGTGTTATTTTTCTCATTATTGGAGCTTTTCTCCTCGAGCCTCTACTGAAAAAGGATATGTATCCAGCTAGACTAGCCCGGTCAACAAATGTAAAATAAAATAAAATAAAATAAAATAAATAAACAATACCCATGAGGTGTTGACCAACAATATGTGCCTCTTCCACCAAATAGCATAATACCCTGAGATAGTGGGTGCTATAGATTGCACGCACATACACATCAAAGCACCACCCAGTGAGCGGGGTAGGGTCTACATGAACCGCAAGGGCTTCCCCTCCATCAACTGCCAGGTCATTTGCGATGCCCAGGGCACTATCTTGAATGTGTGTGCTGGCAACCCTGGAAGGTATCATGACTCCCACATCGAGCATATGACACATCTGTACCAGAGATTTGCCAGTGGGGACATCCCATATGGCCACCTAGTGGGGGATGCTGGTTACGCACTCGAGCTGTGGCTGATGACACCCATCAGAAATGCACACACACCCAAACAAGAACTCCATAATGAGGCACACACACAAACTAGAATCATAATAGAGCATGTGTTTGGGATGCACATGTCATGGTTCCGGTGCCTGGACATATCCGGTGGAGCCTTGCAGTACTCTCCAGCTACATGTACTCAAATTTTCTTTGTATGTGCCATGCTACACAATATGATCCTGCGGAAACAGCTGCAGCAGGAACAACTTGGGGCAGGGCCACACAGCCCCCCAACATTGTCTAGGCCAGCACAGACACAAAGTGACTCAGAGGAGGAACAACCTGAGCCTGCCCATGTAGACAGAAGGTGGCGTGCCCAGTATACCTAGGCTTTGGCAAAGAGGCAATGCATAGCACATACACTGATATGGTAGGGACCCAGGGAATGACACCTCTCTCTCTGACTCACACATACAGTAAAAGGGATGCCAAACATGACACTACCTGTACTTTACCATGTATATTCAGTGTACTATGTGCATCCAACATAGTCAGCCCTCCAGCACCATCCTCAATACTGGCACAGCCACAAGGTAAGTCACTCTTCCTATCAATTGCTGAATGAAGTAGTATGTTCTGCTACCTGTATCTATGATATGGATGTGAGCATGCAAGGGAATAGGGTGACTGAATGGGATGGCAGCAGATAGTGGACACCTGTATGGGCAGCATGAAATCCATAACAGATACTGGTGTCAACAAAGTAGTCAGTACTAGACAAGGTGACAAATCCCTCTGCAGTACATGTGGTGGCCCAAATGTGTGTCCATAGGACACACACATGCATATCAGTGAGGCTCACATACCCAACACCAGCCTCAGCCAGCAGGAGAGGTGTAGGTGACCATAAAGAAAGGCTGTGCTTCTTCTTCTTCTTTTGGCTTTTTCCCGGTTAGGGGTTGCCACAGCGGATCACCTGTCTGCTCATGATTGGCAGTGGAGTTTTATGGTGTCGAGTTGCCAGCCCGCCGCCCGACCTTCCACAGAAGGCACACACATGCACGCACTCACACCTAGGGCCAATTTAGAGTGTCCAATCCACCTACAGCATGTCTTTGGAATGTGGGAGGAAACCAGAGCACCCGGAGGAAACCCACGCGGCCACAGGGAGGACATGCACACTCCACACAGAAGGCACCCCAGCCAAGGATTGAATCGGAGAACCTCTTGCTGTGAGGCGGCAACGCTAACAGCTGCACCACCGTGGCTGCCCAAAGAAAGGCTGTGCTTAAGGCCCCAAATTGATGGCAGTGGAGAACAGCCCTCCTCCAGACCTACACAGACACACTACAACAGGTCTGGCAGTTGTATGTTAGTTCTGAACGGTAAGAAGTCTAAAACTGAAATATAGGTCAATAAAACCTAAGATCTTTACTCTACTGATATGCCTCTAGTCTGCATGATAGATCACAATACAAAATGAAATGGAACCCAGCAGAGTACCTGAAATACCAGTACAGTCATAGCAAATGTTTACAGTTGTCAGGTGTGCCCCCCCTCCGCAATCCTATGTAGAAATGCAGTAACATGTATGTGTGGGTTTAATAACAGTGGAGCACAGATTACCTGAGCTAGTCCAATTAACAGGATAGATTGTTGCATGTATACAATATGCAGGGGTCTGTGTGTTAGGCCACTGTGTGTTCTATATTGTGTGGAAGTAGTCAGCATGTAGGCATGGAAGGTTGTGTCTCGGTGGCCAATGGCCAGTACTGTTGATGACAGGGCCATGTTCTGACAAAGGCAGTGCCAACCACAATGCATCCCAACAAGACCCAATTCAGCAGTCATCCATACTCACTGTTCAGATGTCAATATATGTCACTATCTGAAAGATAGACATGCCATGAATGTGGGCCCAGACATACACACAGTACACAGGTGGAAGTACCCTAGACAGAGTACATAAAATGTAACTGTGAACTGCACACACCTTTGGAATTTTACATACAGGTTAGCAGCACATTAGTTGTCTGTGTAGTATGGAATGCTGATGCAGTCTGGCCAGTCACTGGCAGACCACAGAAGGCACAGTCATGAAGTAATGATAGACTGCCTATGTCCCTGCACAAGGCAGCATAAGGGGAATGTCCCAGGTATATCTGTGAGTCAGCTGCAAGAAGCTTCTATATCACACATGCACTCAGCTCACCCCACCATCAGCCACAGGTTTATCACAGGTCATATCCCTGCTATTGGGAATGAGTACATTATGACCCCCACTTCTGTATGAGAATACCCACAGAATGCAGCATGCTGAAGAGGTGTTCCATGCAGGTGGGTCCCTAGCTGTAAGCAGCACCCTGCCAGCATCCAGACCAATGGATTAATATGGACAGGAACTATTGCCATTAACACACTTACCCTGTCATACCAGGGGAATCCATTGCTCGCAGCCTGGGACTGTAGGAGTGACAGAATGCACTGGCCTGCTACAGATGGCCTGCATCACTACCAAATGCCCTACAGTCCTCTGTCAAAGGGCTGTGCCTCACCTGTAATGCCAATGTATGTTATCTCAACTAACAACATAATACAGTTGACAGAACACAAATGGAAGGCCATGTTGACAAATCCCAGTAGCATGCCCACTATGTCCTACTGCACGAACTGTGGACCAACCCCTAAATACCACTGGGATGAAGGGACAACTATAAAGATACTTCTCAGATATTGCTCGCATAATGTTAGGAAAAGGATAGAATAACAGTGCAGGGGGGTGTAGAAGCATGGACACCATGGAGTGTGTGAAGTCTGAAACTCTAATGTGTGCCCATACTACCCCTGCCTGCAAACTCAGTAATGGGTGGCTAAAAACCTTCTTGTAAACCACAATGTGAAGGGGAACTGACCAGATATATGAGCCCTGCCTCTGGGTAGCCTGGGTGAATCTATACAGCTGAGAGGTATGGCCACAGCAGGATATGGCCATTCTGTTACATTGATATGTGTACAAGCAGGGGATCCTCAGCCACCACAGTGCCAAGGTGCTGGAACATTTACACAGATCCATCAGCAAATGTCTGCAGCTACCCCTCCAGAATGAGTGTGCAAGAATATGTAGGCTACAGACCACAATACTGGGCACAGCTTCATTCATCTTGTATTTCTCAGGAAATAACTGTGAGCAAATAAGTATATCTGTCAGCAGTTGATGACATAATACATCACAATGTAAAACAGCACATATGTCTGAATATCTCTGCTAACACCAACCATGTAACACAAGCAGCACAGACACAATAGTTACAATATCCCACTATCTTTTTCCCATTGTGACTCCATATTGTCAACCTGTCCACAGATATCCTGCAGAAACAGGTTGCTAGCTGTAGGTGTGGAACACAAAATCCTGGACTGGAGTACAACCTACCTGGAATGGATTCACACACTCAATACAGAAGGTCATACTGGGCATGCTCCTACACCTAGAGAAATGAAGCCCATGTCTGACAACAAAATACAGAGAGTCATAGTGGGAATGCTACTACAGAAATGAAGCCCATGTCCAACAACAACAGTGGATTATACATATCTGTCAGTTGCAGATTTCTGTGCACACACACCACAATGCACACCATTCATGCTTTGCACACACATTGGATATGAATACTCACACATATCCAAGGCCAACACTATAATAGGTCAAACATACACATACAGAGATGTAGAGAAGAAAGAGATGGACAGTGACAGAGATATTTTCATCATGAGGCCTGTCCCACCCACCACACATCCAGTTGGCCAATATCACATGATGTGCCAATGTCAATCACTTTAGACATTTGCTTTTGGTAGCCCTCAGCCGTATAGTGTCTGTGGTGCTTGTGATAACTGTGTAACATGATAGTACTAATCAGTATTCATCTAGCATTTGTATACCCAGTCCTGTCAAATATAAAGTTGTGTGTGACTGAGTGTTGTGTGTGTGTTTCCAGAGGAATGGTTTATGGCCCATTCACACACACTGCAACTTCCCATTGCCCATATTAGCACTCATGCTGATATCAGTCACCTTAAAATAACCCTCTGGCCAAGACTCAGCCCCATAAGCTCCATAGCGCTTGTGATAACTGTGTAATGCTATAGTGTAATATATTAGGTAGGAGTTCTACTCCCAGACATGGAAACTGTGTGTGTGTATGGAGATTAATGATTTTGAGGCCATTCACAGTCACTACACCTCCCATTGCCCTACTTTAGAAAGCTTGCTGATGTCAGTCACCTTGAAATACCCCTTTGGAGAAAGGCCACCCCCATAAGCTCTGTGGCGCATGTGATAACTGCGTAATGCTATAGTGTAACATACTAGTTAGGTAGGAGTTCTTACCCCAGACATGGCAAGTGTATGTGAGAAAGTGTGTGTGCTTTTGATAATACCTGATATTATGGACATTCACACTTACTACTCTCCCCTTACCTCTCCTTTAGCATTGCTTGCTGATGTTAGTCACCTTCAAAGATACCTGTGGAGAGCTATTCAAAATGTAAGTTCCATAGTGTGTGTCATAAATGTGGAGTAATGTGGTAGCAGTAACTACACAGATATGGGTTTGAATCTCATCTGTGGCAAGTGTTTGTGTGTGTACATCTGTATGTGTGTACCTCAAAGAGGTTGGTGCCATTTACATCCAGTATACATCTCAGAGCCTGATTTTAACAGTCCTGCAGATATCATCCACCTTAGAAGTACCTCTTTTCAACCCTAAACTATGTCAGGTAAGTGGTGCATGTGGTAAATGTGTAACCATAATGGTCTGTAAAGATTGTTAGATAGAGGTTTGAATTTCACCCCTGGCAAATGTGAATGTGTGTTTGGGGTAAAATTAGGTTTTGGATTTCTCACCCACTACATCACCCAATTCCAGTGTTTACAAAGGCTGGTGATGTTCCTCACCTTAGAAGTACCTTGGGACAACATCCATCCTATAAGCTCTGTGGCACATGTGATAAATGGGGTACACGATAGTAGCAATACATAGCTAGGTAGGGAGTTGAATCTGAGTATTGGCAAGTGTGTGTGTGTGTGTGTGTGTGTGTGTGTGTGTGTGTGTGTGTGTGTGTGTGTGTGTGTGTGTGTGTGTGTGTGTGTCCGTCATCAGTATCCTGTGTGGAGGTTGCAGTGATTGTGTAATAATAGAATGCACTGTAGGATGGGTTTTGCTAAATTATTATGTTGAGGACCTAGCATATGTCACAATGTCCACCTTACAAGGACAACAGATGTCAAACACCAGAGAGGTTGGTGTAGACAATCCATAGCCTACATGTGACATTATGAATTGGTGAACAATATAGGCAACCCTTCTATTACTCAGAGAACACTCTCCACACATGTCTCATACACAAACACACTTGGTTAGGCAACAACCACTATATTGGTAGTTCCCAGCATACTGCCTCACAGATAGTAACCACGGTGTGATTGCAGTGGACTACATGCCATTTGACCACAACAGTGCCACTGACATCAGAAAGTATGGTGATGTGTTACATCTCCTGACTAAATATGTGCAATCCAGCAAGTAAAAGGACATGGTACCCTGTTCCATCCCCACAGTAGGCAAATAAATGCTTACAGGGGCCCTTTTGCTATGTTCCTCACTGGATGCCTGCAACAACTGTAAAGTCTGCAAATGTAACCCACAAAGGGAATACCATGCCTTATACACATGCCCTGTATGGACAGACATCACTAACTCCACTGAATACCTGTATCATGCTGTCAATGTAGGTGCAAGCACAACCTCAGTTCTATACTCAGGTCTCGCCAAATGAGGTCAGGAATGCTACATCAGAAGATAACAATCTGTCCACACAACATGCCCCAGAGACCTCAAGTACACTTCCACACATCAAAGAACATGCATGTGGGACATGTACACAACCCAGACACTGTCCATGTTATGGAATATAGATCGCATACATGGCAATCAGTGCACATCATTGGCCACCCACAATAGTAACCCAGATGAATGGATGGTGAATACAATACCCACCCATGGGGAACACTCAAGGGACTACACCCCTGAGCCACACTGGAGACTATTGTCATGTGGCCTGATGCCAAGATATTCCCTTTGCCTAGCCTTGTACAGCCTTCAGGCTCATTCACCTACTACACACCTGTGGAGCAATGAACATATGCATCTTAGTACTGACATGTGTGTGTGTGTGTGTGTGTGTGTGTGTGTGTGTGTGTGTGTGTGTGTGTGTGTGTGTGTGTGTGAAGATTAATGATTTTGAAGCCATTCACACTCACTACACCTCCCATTGCCCTACTTTAGCATGCCTCCTGATGCCATTCACCTTGAAATAACCCTTTGGCCATGTTTCAGCCATATAAGCTCTGTGGTGCTTGTGATGACTGCATGATACTTCCGTGTAACAAACTAGTTAGGTAGGGGATCTAATCCTGATGCTGCCAACTGTGATAATGTGTGTGTTACCCTGACAGAGTGAGTGTGTGTGTGTGTTTGTTGACACCTGCTTTTGTGGACATTCACATGTACTACTCTGCTCTTACCCCTTCTTTAGCACTGTTGCTGCTGTTACTCACCTTCAAAGATACCTTTGGACAGCTCTTTAACATGTAAGCTCTGTGGTGTGTGCAATAACTGCGTAGCACTGCAATAGCAACACATAGTCAGGTAGGGGTTCAAAACTCAGTACTGGTAAGTGTGTGTCATCAGTATCCTGTGTGGGTGTTGGGGTGATTGTGTAATGACAGGATCCATAGCAGTGTGGGTTTTGCTACATCATTATATTGAGGACCTCTATTTCCCAATGTCCATATTACAAGGCCAACAGTTTTCAAACACTGTAGAGGTTGTTGTAGACAATCCTCAGCCATAAATGTCTACAGTCATGTACAATTATTATGTGACAGTATGGATTAGTAAACAATAAAGGCAACCATTATAATACCCAGATACAACTCTCTACCCACGGATCATACACAAACACGCTTGGCTCTTACTCTCTTACTCCCTTCCTTTTTTACTTTGTCTCTGTCTCTTTCTCTCTCTCTACCTTTCTGCTGGATGTGGAAAAGTACATATGTTTTGCATAGGCAGCAGCTTGAGTTTTATAAGTAATGCTCATGATCAGCTAATGGCCTGTGCACAAATTGCAGTCCCCCACTTGCTAATTGCATATGGAACAGCTGTGGTATCATTCCTTTAGCCAATTGTATGGTAACACACTCCTATAACTAAGCACTTCATGTAGGTGTTGGCTCTTTTCCTTCCCTGTCAGCAGGACTACAACATACACTGTGGAGACAGGCCAACAAACAGGAGGGGGATGTTCCAGACATGGGGAAAGAATGTAAGTATTGCTGCTCTACATTTGAAGTAATGGTTTAACAGGGTTTGTGCGGATATGGCTGTTCTACATGATTTAAAGTCTAGCATGACAGTGATGTGGTTGAGGAAACTCTCACCTGTAGACCTATCCGCAGACTGGCCAGAGTTTGGAGTCTTAGATGTGGTGTGTTACTTGCACATTTTCTGTCTTTATAAATGCAGTAGCATACTCTGATGATTGCAGTCAGTACATGGTGACAGCCATGTGAGGTACTGACTTCATATCCCTTAGAAGCGATATCTCACAACAAACCCTGTTACACCAGGAATTTTCTCAGTTTATCACAGCAATATGACAATATTGACCCTGTGTTTGTGCCTCCATCCCCCAAGTCTATCACCCTTTGTCCATATGTCATGCAGTAAGAGGTGCATATGTACAGTATATCATTATTTACTGACATCATACCTGATAACAAGCCAGTGAGATATCAGACTGCTAGACATGTTATGTATAGTAGGCTTTATATTTGAGGACAAAACCTGGACATTCTGTTGTAGTCTGTACAGTATTGAGGTCTGTGTACTTATGGTGATTGTTGACAGAGTGTGTATTGTGAATATGTTACTTGGCCTCTGTACAGACTGTGGTAGATGTCATTGTTCTTGGTCCTGTTCTATCTGACCTTGTATGCTACTCCAGTTTATGGTACCCTGTCAGCATACATGTTTGTAGAGCCAGACTGACACATGTCCCATACCACACTCAAGCATCAGACTACACTGTGTATTGGGCCAGTATATGTAGGGTTAGTGTCTGAGTAGCACATATGAGGAGGATTTTGTTCACACAGTCCATATACTGTACTTTTAATTAGGCTTACCATAATGTGACTGTGACTGTGTTCAGATTCGTTGTGGGTATGCACTTTCACACTGGTGTCTGTTACTCCGTGCTGTTACATGCTGTAGCGACTGCTATATTTTCAAATACATGTGTATTCCCCCATAGGAAACTTGGGTCAGTGTTGTGGCAGTCTGCCTGTAGTTTGTACAGTGCTTTGTGACATGCCTAGCAGCTCAGTGTATTTACCTAGTGTGATGTTATCTCCAGATATTTGTCAGATGTACTGTTGCTGGGCCACCATAAATGTTGTGTATTTCTGACAAAGCAGTAGGATGCTGTACAGATGTATGTCACTAACTAGTGGGTAGAATGTGGGCTTGGGACCTCTGGTCCTCCAGTTAAATATGTGTTAGGACAGACAGGAGTGTGTGAATGCATCAAGTGTGTGAGCTTATCTAGTCCAGTAGTTTTCTGATATCCCCTTTAAGATGGATGTAAACATCCACTTTGTCAGGCTTGGTCCACACATCTTGCACTAAGGAGTTCTGTGTATAACTGTGGAGTGACCAGATTGTGTAAGACTGTCCATGTCTATTGGTCAAATCTCTGATGTATTCCAGAGGATCATTACTGTGATTTGTGTTGTACTTCACTATAATAATGTTATGATGTCTGTCAGTAACTGATGGTGTACATGTCAGTATCAGAAGTGACTTCCCACACATGTCTGCTGACACAACCACTATTACTGTAGCAACATTCTAAATTTAAACCTGCAGTACTTCCATTACATACCCTTGCACTAAGAGGTTGTGACTATTGGTGCTGAGGTATGACTCTACATGTTATGGGCATATGTTTTTATATATATATATATATATATATATATATATATATATATATATATATATATATATATATATATATATATACACACACACACACACACACACACACACACACACACACACACACACACACACACACACACACACACACACACATATATATATATATATATATATATACACACACACACACACACACACACACACACATATATATATATATATACATATACATATATACATGTATGTGTGTGTGTGTGTGTATATATATATATATATATATATATATATATATATATATATATACATATGTGTGTGTGTGTATATATATATATATATATATATATATATATATATATATATGTGTGTGTGTAGAGAGAGAGACATATGGATTCACTTCAGAAGCTTGAAATATCACAAGCCTGAATTTCATAATCCAGAAGACCAAAAGCCTGAAAATTCAAAATCCTGAAAACTCAAAAGCCTGAATCCCAAAAGACTGAAAATATACAGAACACAAAGAATAACAAAATTCCAGTACAAGGACACACAAAAACACATACAAGACAAAGGATATCACTTTTTACCATATATGGGCAGGGGGCAAGCCCCCCTGCACACTCCCTGCTAAATAAGTATATCAACTCCAAGATGGCACTTCACAGAAAAAATGGCAAACATATCATCACATGTTTCATGACTGCCTGTTGTAACCTTAGCAATGTTCCCTTTTAACTTGCTGTACTACAACACAACTCATGAAAGTCTACTGAAGTGCAATCTTGGAGTCGATATATTTAAGTTGCAGGGGGTGTGGGGGTGCAGGGGGGCTTGGCCCCCTGCTTATATTTGGTGGAATGTAATCTGGTTTGTGTTGTCTTCAGTCAGTATATGTATTCTATGTGTTTTGAGTCTTATGGGATTCAGGCTTTTGAGTTTTCAGGATTTCGAATTTTCAGGCTTTTTGTCTTTCGGATTATGAAATTCAAGCTTGTGATATTTCAGGTTTCTGAAGTGAATCCATACATATATATATATATATATATATATATATATGGTTTACTATCGAAAGATCTAAAGTCATTTGGTCTAAAGTTCATATGGTCAACACATGAATATTAAATAGGTCATTTGGTCGACAGTTCATGTGGTCGACAGTCTGTCAACGTTATGTTGACAACAGTCAAGGATTTCACTTGTCAGCACTGTTGTACGACCTCGGAGTTGTAATATATAAGTAAGAGGGGTGCACAGGGGCGCAGACCCCTGCAAAAACACTAGTGTTATTTGCATGTGTCTGTCGACCATTTGAACGTCGACATTATGAATTCGATCTTATGAACCTTAGACATTATGATTTAGACCAAATGAACGTCGACCAAATGATCTTAGTTCTTTTGATAGTAAACCTATAAATATATATATATATATATATATATATATATATATATATATATAAATATATACATGTACATACATATATATACATCTATATATATATATATATATATATATATATATATATATATATATATATACACATATATACATATACAGACATGCATATATATATATATATATATATATATATATATATATATATATATATATATATATATATATATATATATATATATATAAATATATACATATACATACACACACACACACACACACACACACACACACACACACACACACACACACACACTCACACACACACACACACACACACACACACACACACACACACACACTCACACACACACACACACACATATATATATATATATATATATATATATATATATATATATATATATATATACAAGCAGAAGGTAACCCCACTCACTACAATTCCAGTCTCACATAGACCTACCACAACAGCAAACCAGACACATAATCACACAAAACATACTTGAGGCTTTAAATAAAGATCTGCCTAAGCAGCAGAGACCTCCAAAGCAGACACCCAAGCAACCGCTACCCCAAAACAAAACACGTGCAACACATATCTCACAAAGCCAGTGTGCCAAACAGTCACAGCCCTTAAGACTAAACAACACACCTGATACACTTGTAATAGGTGACTCTATTGCCAGGCACACTGACGTCCCGCTCACCAGGCTGAACAAGGAGAGGGTCATGGTGAGCAGCCTGTCGGGCGCTAGGATCCGCCACATAATACAAGCACTCAGGTCACTCCAAGGCAAGTACAAATATGACTCAGTCATTGTCCATGCTGGTGTGAATGACCTGAGATGTACCTCCCTGGACTACATGAAAAGAGACAAAGGAGCTCTCTGAGCATGTAGCCCAGGCCGGTATGACCCTGACCTTGAGTAGCATCTTACCCTCACCAAGAATGATGCCACAATATGAAGACAAGATGATCAATTTCAACAATTGGCTTAAGTACTGGTGTCATTCAAAGGGGATCCAATGCCTGTCAGCTTGAGATGATATGCTCGACAAGCCACGATGCTTCGCTAGGGACGGCTTGCACCTGTCACCCTGGGCTTGGATATTGGCAAAGGCTCTTGCTACCCCATAGTGCCTTTTTTAGGCAAGGCTCAAAGACAAACCCACCTCCATAGGTATCACAAGGGATAAGAAGCTAAGAGTAATGCTACTCAATGCCAGAAGTCTAAACCTCAAGATGCATGCACTCGAAACTCTCCTTAGCATGGAGAACATCGATATCTGTGCAGTAACAGAAACCTGGTTCAGGGTTCCCAGAGCACCCCAGCACTACCAGGTTATACCTCATACCATGCTTTTCAGCCCCAAAACTTGGACCGAACCACAAAAGGAGGGGGAGTATCGATATTCATCAAAGATACCCACACCTCCAGGTTGGTGGCAAAGCACGAAGCATCAGAGACTATCCATGTGCAACTAACAGTGGTTAAAACTGCCTTCCAGTTTATAGCCTGCTACAGACCACCCTCCCAAACCCAGGAACCCCACTCGGCCTTCCTGAGAACACTGGAAAATATGAAGGTCTCTCCAAACACCATTATATTGGGTGACTTCAACTACCCAAACATAGACTGGGAGCATTACTCTAGCTCCAACACCCTAGCCCAAAGGTTCCTAGAATTTATAAACTCAAATGCTATGGAACAACTTGTTACCACTCCCACAAGAGGGGAAAACATACTAGACCTGATCATTACCAACATGGGGACTCTATGCTCCAGACCAGAAGTGTATCCCTCACTGGTAAGATCAGACCATAAACTAATCTCACTGGATATTCACATCCCGACCCCACCCCCTGCCCAGAAAACCACAGTGAAAAACTTCTAAAGCAAATTTCACACTCCTCAAAACCGAGGTGGAATCCTTCAAAGCCCCCGGGCCTGTGGAAAATACGGCCCAGACCGCAGAATCCTTTATAAACGCATTCTATGAACACCTTCAGGAATGCATGGATCATGCGATCCCAAATAAAACCAAGACCCAATCCTCCAAAGGCAGACGTCCTGTCTGGTGGAAACCAGCCATAAACAAACTATACAATAGAAGGAGGAAGCTACTAAATGATAGAGCAAAATCCCAAAAAGGGAAGGCATCACTGATCAGTATTAGCAAAAAACTACGGGCACTCATAAAATTGTCTAAGGCCAGCTTCGAGAGAAAAATTGCACAGGACACTAAGGATAATCACAAGGCTTTCTTTAGTTATGTTAGGAACCTGGGTGGTAATTCCCAGATATGCTCAGAATTAGTCCAAAATGACAAAAAATACACTGAACCCACATACATTGCCAACACCAGGGTTGAATGGCTATTTTTCTTTGAAACCTGAACTAAGACACATACACAATTATGTAGTGTAAACAGGTTACATATTGTTTTAATTGTTTTAATTAATTGCTTAATTATGTGATTATTTAGTATAAATAACTCTCTGTAGAGAACAGTTTTATCTAATGCCTGATGAAGCGGATTGTATTATGTGAAAGTACTGCTCTCATTTTGGAAGTACTAGCGTGATTAAATTTTTTTGCCAACTTTTTGTGGTTTTGGTGTGAGCTTCTTCTTTCTCTACAATTGGACTACTTTTGTTGCTGCACCATTTGAATTGTCAGGTTTATTCTATTGTTTGGTTTGTTTTTTGTACTTGGATATTACCTGCCTAACATGGCGTGTGCTTTAACTATTCCCTCAACGAGTGACCTCTTTAATAAGTCTATACTGCACATTAAGGACTTTATTGAAATTAAGGAAAATCCTTTGTTACATGTTTCATTTGATGTAACTGGACAAGAGCTGATGAAAAATATGTCTAAACAGCTCGACGAGATCAAAGAAAAACTTTTTCATTTTACAAACTTAATGTATATTTAAACATTTGCAGTGGCAGCGTTTTTCATTTAAAGCTTGTCTGGAACTGAAAATTGTTCCAAGAGGTGTAAGAATTTTAAAACTACCAACTTACTGTGATATGTATCCTGAGCTGCCAAGAAGGTGTCAGCACCTATATTTGCAGCTATCCTTTGAGTATATGATGTTTATGAATGAACACTTTGAACCTATAGAGCAGCAGCTAAAGTTTTAAATAATACAACGATAGGACGAGTTTGTCAACTTGATAGAGCATAATGCTCAAACAGCTCTTCTTAGTAATGCTGTTGAAAGACTTGTGCAGTATGAAAAACATCTTATAGATAATAAGAAACATAAGATAAAAAGAGATATGAAAGATTTTCGCGAAGGACATGTCTTTTCTTGGCCCAAAATCAATTGGCCCAATCAAAATGATGGGTCTAAGGTACGATCTGCCAATTGATGAGAGGGGCAGGACACATATACACCAACTGACTTCTTTGGAGAAGAGGATACTGAACAAGTGGCTCAAAACTGTATCATGCAGGACAAAGAAAAGGAAAAAAATATAGTTGATGCTAACATAATAACAGTAATTGATCCCATACAAGGTCAACAAAAGGAATTTACTACAGTGTTTTCAGATGTTTCACAAGCAACTATTGAACAAATCAACTCTGTTATGAGTAATTTTTTATTTCAGCTGAAGGAACCTTTCCTGATCCTGCCCAAACGGAAGAGAATGAACAACCAGCAGGAAAGGAAAAGGAGTAAAGCAATATAGCAGGTACTGTGTTAAGCTTCAATGCTGTTTTTAACCTGTCAGATTATACTTTAAATTAACATGAACTTCAAGTTTTGAATAAAGGTCTCACCTTTATTCCTGCAGCTACAGTTAATGTTTCTCAGATACTTACTGAACTTAAAATGTTTATACAAAAACTAAATTTACAGGCTATGTTTTATCAGCAGTCAGCTACTGAAATGTGCTCTAATAATATTTGTAAAAGAAAGAGTGTGTTTGTTCTGCCTGTTAATCAAGCTATAACTATTTTTGAAAAGTTAGTAGAACAAGATATATATATAATGAATTACGTATAAAAACAAAAAAGAGAGGCTTCAATATAAGTAAAGAAGAATATATAGCAATTCACACATTACAGAATAATGAAACCATTGTCATAAAACCAGCAGACAAGGGTGGGGGCTTGTTGTCATGAGCACAACAGACTACACTGCAACTATGAATGACTTTCTCTCTTCATAGGATTATAAAAATATTAACATACATACTGTTAGAAACATTATTCAGCATGTTTCCTTAACTATATTGCAATTGTTACAGCATGGGCGAATTAGCAGTGAACTATATGAGTATCTACATGTAGAAAATTCAATAATTCCGATTATTTATGGAATTCCGAAGATTCATAAATCAAGTGTAAATCCACCACTTTGCCCTATAGTTTCAGCTCGTGGTTAGATTATAGAGCCTATTTCTAAATATTTAGAGCATCAGTTTAAACAAATATTAAAAATTTCTACTACTATAATTAGGGATACAACAGAATTTTTAGAACAGTTATATAAATGGAATCAACAGAATTAAATTCTTACATGTTATCTAGTTACATTAGATGTAGATTCACTTTTTACGTGTATCCCAAATGAAGATGGAATTAAAATTTTTAAACAGTATGTATTAGGTCAACCTAGTTTGGCCCACTTGAATATGGATATTTTAATTAGCCTGTTAACTTTAATCCTGGGAAAATAATGTGTTTCTATTTTATAATAAATATTATAGGCAAACAAGAGAGGTAGCAATGGGAACTCCCGTTGTGAATAAGTATGCTAAAATAATTATGAATTTTTGGAAGTAACAACGATCATTAATAATACTGATAATATTTTGAGGAAGAAAGTTGTTTTTTGCAAACAATTTGTTGATGGTCTTTTTTTCATCTGGGATGGGACATTTACTGGACTTAATGATTTTATTTCTTATTTAAATACCACTATGACACTTCTTAAATTTAATAAGAATATTGAATATATATGCATAAGCTTTTTGGATATACGTCTTTAACTGGTAAATTAAGCACTATTCTGGTATAAAAAGGAAGTGAAAAAATGCACTTATTTATCAAGAGATAGCATGCACCCTTCTTATATATTTTCTAACATACCCCCGGATTCTGCAAGCCTTGCACAGTGTGCAGGATTAGTGCAGGAGTTCCAGCAGGCAATATGTCTACTGTGCGAGCCAGGAATAGCCTGTAGGGGCATGCACGAATGCTCCTGCACTAGTACTGCATGGACTCAGCCCCTGTATACAAATTACCCCATTTGCAGGAGAAATCCATGCAAATGAGGTGAATTTCCGATCCAGGAAGCTGGAAACCGGCATTGCAGGACTAGTGTAATCTGCAGAAATGTACTCGGTTAGTAACTGAGTAAATTTCTGCAAATTGCAAAACGGAGCCGTGACGGCTCCAAATAAAGGGTGCATATCAGTCAGAAAGCATGCCAATGGCCAAGTATAAGGTACAGGTAAGGTTAACAGGTTAAAAAATAAAAAAATCAACTTTTATTTTTTTTAGCCGATCTCAGCTGTTTAAGCGTAGGGCAGCGACACGCAAACGGGATCGGGGGGAAAATAAGAAAATAAACCTAAAATAAGCATTCTAACTAAAATCACTATTCTGCCATTATAGTCGATGGCAGGCAGAAGACAGCATGGCCAGTGAGTAGTGGTTGCTAAGGGGGGGGGGGGTCTCAGTATGAGACATGTAACTATGCATTAGCAGGCAATCCTATGCAAATGATGGGGATGATAGTGAATCCCAGATTTCCCCAGCATGCTAGTCAGCTCCCAACAGTGTAAGAGCAGGAATAGCTTGGTGCAAGCGTAGAAGTTAGCTGACATCATAGGGGGTGTGTCAGGCATACTGTAAGTGGATTGGAGCCCTGTGTCTTGGGTTTGCCCTTAGCTTAGCACAACTAAGCAAGGGGCTGTGTCAGAGGCTTCCTACCACTCTTTACATTGTCTAAGTTAGTGTGCGTGCCAAGCGCCGGGTTTTAAAGGGAAAAAAAAGTAAACCAGGAAATAGCAGCTCTGTGCACATTTGAGCACTGTGTTTATGCAGTGCACCCCCGGGCTTAAACAGGAAGGCAATGGGAAGGGAAAACATCAATAGGAAGGTAATCTAGGAGAGACATCCTACAAAAGGGCCTCACTGAGACAAATGCCTGGTGTCAAAGCCATGGCCTCAAGCTCAATGGCAAAAAGTGCATTGTCACCCCCTTTGGCAAAAACTCTGTACCCATGAGCTACCATATAAGCAGCAGTCTACTTAACACCAAAAGTGTGATACGAGACCTTGGGACACAGGTGTCAAGTAGTGTATCCTTTGATAATCACATCACCATGGTAGTCAGGAAATCCTTCTACGTGGCATACCTCATCACAAAAGGTTTCTCATCCAGGAAAAAAAGAGGTCATTGTTCCCCTCTACTCATCACTCATTAGACCCATTATAGAGTACAACGCCACTTTTGGTATGTACCTCACAAGACATCTACAACAACTGGAAAGGCCACAGAAATACCTGACAAAGAGGATTACTGGCCTCAAACAGATGCCCTACGCAAACCGTCTCAAAAAACTCCAGCTTTACTCTGTTGCATATCGCCTACTCAGAGTCGATCTCTGCCTGACATACAAAGCTATGTCAAACCCAGAGCTGCTGGACATGCTCCACTTAAAGAAATCATAATCCCTCCGAGCTACACACTCTAGGGACGTAAACCTTGTCACCACAATAAACAGAACATGCTCGTGGGATAGATTCCTGTCCCAGAGATTTCCTATACTCTGGAACAAACTACCTATCTATATCAAACAAAGCTCCTCATTAGCACTCTTCAAGAAAAATCTTGATGATTGAATGGGAGATAGGAAATTCACCCTCTTGATCACTTCTGTGGCTCTGCTTGACAGGGGCACAGGAAAATAATTTTTTTTGGTGGCAAAAGCCAGGATACCATTTAGCTAGGCTTATATAGGCCCTAGGGCCAATAGCCTAGTACCTACCTATGAACCTATGAACTAGCACAGCTGGCAGCTGAAATGTATCAGAATCAGCCAATTACACAGGCAGAAGACCAGCCCAGCCCAGCCCAGAACACTACTATAAACCATGCAAACACCTTTCCCTCTGGCTTTTTCCATACTCTACACCACTGGTGTATACAAGCGGGAACTTTTAACAAACAAAACAACAAAATGATAGGGGCTGCAATAGTTATCATACAACAACTTGTGGAAGAAGCTGAAGGGGGTGAGGATGTGAATTCTGTCGACCAACCGACAGTGAGGAGAAGGATGAGAGTGTGCAGACCCAGGGTAACCTACCAGGGGCTACATGAGCTGGAGATAGTGGAGTGCTATAGGGTGGACAGGGACCTCCTACAGCAAATTGTTGAGCTGTGCCAGCCACACAGAACTAACAGAGGGAAACCCATCCCAGTGGATACCAAGGTATGTGTAGGCCTAAGAATACTAGCTACAGGTACCTTCCAAAGGCCAACTCCAGATATGATGGGGATCTCACAGGCATCAGCATCCGGGGTACTCCACCAGTTCCTGGATGCCATGTCAGCACATGCTGGGGAGCATGTATATTTCCCCAACACCTGTGAGGCATTGGCCAGCAATATGCAACTGTTCCACCAAATAGCAGAATACCCTGAGGTTGTGGGTGCTATAGACTGCACGCACATATGCATCAAAGCACCACCCAGTGAGCGGGGTAGGGTCTACATCAACCGCAAGGCCTTCCCCTCCATCAACTGACAGGTCATGTGTGATGCCCAGGGCATAATAATGAATATGTGTGCTGGCTGCCCTGGAAGCTATCATGATTCCCACATCTGAATCTGACACAGCTGTACCACAGATTGCCAATGGGGACATTCCTTACGGTCATGTAGTGGGGGATGCTGGATACACACTAGAGCCGTGGCTGATGACACCCATCAGAAATGCACACACACCCAAACAAGAACTCCATAATGAGGCACACTCACAGACCAGAATTATAATAGAGCATGTGTTTGGGATGCTCATGTCATGGTTCCGGTACCTGGACACATCCAGTGGAGCCTTGCAGTACTCACCAGCTACACGCACCAAAATTGTCATTGTATGTGCCATGCTACACAATATGATCCTGCAGAAACAACTGCAGCAGGAACAGCATGGGGCAGGCCCACACAGCCCCCCACCATTGCCAAGGCCTGCACAGGCACAGAGTGACTCAAAGGAGGAACAACCTGAGCCTGCTCCAGTAGGCAGAAGGAGGCATACCCAGTATGCCCTGGCCTTGGCAAAGAGGCAACGCATAGTACATACAATGATACAGGAGGGACCTGAGGAATAATACCTCTCTCTGACTCTCACATACAGTAAAAGGGATACCAAACATGATACTACCTGTGCTCAACCATGTGTAGGGAGTGTATTATGTGCATCCGACATAGGCAGCCCTGCAGCACCACCCTCAATACTAGGACACTCACAAGGTAAGTCACTCAATGTACCAATTGCCGAATGGAGTAGAATGTGCTGTTACCTGTATCTATGGTATGGATGTAAGCATGCAAGGGAATCGGATGGCTGAATGGTATGCCAGCAAATAGTAGACACCTATAGTGGCACCCTGAGATCTGTAACAAATACTGGTGCCACCATAGTAGCTGAGCCACATGTGTGTCCATATGACTCACACATGCCAGTAATGGAGGTTCACATACCCAACAACAGTCCCATCCAGCAGGACAGGTGTAGACAAACAAAGGCTGTGCTATGGCCACTGAATGATGCAAATGGGTAACCCTCCCAAGCCTACACAGACAGACTACAGCAGGTCAGGCAGTGGGATGTTAGTTCTGAAGGGTAGGAAGTCAGAAACTAATATGTAGGTCAATCAAAGCTAAGACATGTAGTACACTGATATGCCTCCAGTCAGCATGATAGGTTAGAATACAGAATGAAATGGAGTACCTGACATACCAGTACAGTCATAGCAAATGTGTACAAGTGTCAGGTGTGCCCCCCTCATCCTACGTAGAAATGTAAAAACAGTCAGGTGTGCCCCCCAGTCCTGTGTAGAAATGTAGAAACAATCAGGTGTGCCCCCAAATCCTGTGAAGAAATGTAGTAACAGTCATGTGTGCCCCCCCACTCCTATGTAGACATGCAGAAACAGTCAGGTGTGCCCGTTCCCTCAATCCAGCGCAGAAATGTAGTAAGAGTTAGGTGTGCCCCCCCCCCAATCCTGTGTAGAAATATAGTAACATGTGTGAGTAGGTATAATAGAGTGGTGCACAGATGCCCAGAGGTGGCCAAGGTAGCAGGATAGGTTGTAGCATTTGCACAATATGCAGGGAGTGTGTGTGTGTTAGTTTAGTGTGTGTTTCATATTGTGTGAGAGTGGTCAGTATGTATGCATGTTGAGGTAAGACCTGGTGGCCATTGCCCTCTACTGATGATGAAAGGGACAAGCCCTCACAACTGCAGTGCCAAAGACAATACCCACCAGTATAACACATGCTAGCAGTAAGCCATTGTAAATGTATGGTGGTAATATGTGTCACCATCTGAAAGACTGACATGGCATGGCTGTTGGGCTAAATATACAAGCAGTACACAGGGGAAAGTACCCCAGACATACAGTATATATTGTGTCACTGTGAAATGGAGACACCCTTGGAATTGTAAAATACAGGTATGCATCAGATTAACTGGTTGTGTAGTAGGGGATACCAGTGATGTCTGCCCGAACATATGCAGATCACAAAGGAGGTAGGACTGATGTATTGGGAAACAGCTGATGTACCTGCACATGCCAGCATAACTGGAATGCCCAATGCATATCTGTGTGTCAGATGCAAGTAGTGTCCATAGCACACATGCACCCAGCTCACGCAAACGCCACCCATAGGTACCTCTCTGGTCATATCTCTGCTGTGAGGAATGGGTATAATATGATCCCACCTGTATATAGCAATAGCAGAAGAATGCAGCATGCAGTGCAGGTGTCCCATGCAGGTGTGCCCCTAGCTGTACGTAGCACCCTACCAGCATCCACACCACCGATCTAGACTGATAGAAGGTATTGGTATGAACACCTATCATACCTACTCTGTCACCCCAGGGGTATATACTGTATGGTGGTCTGAGACTGAAGGACTAACAGAATGCAATGGCCTGCCACATCTGGCCTGCAGCAACACGTTATGGCCCACATGCCTCTGCCAAAGTCC
Organism: Protopterus annectens; assembly: GCF_019279795.1. Classification (NCBI taxonomy): domain Eukaryota; kingdom Metazoa; phylum Chordata; order Ceratodontiformes; family Protopteridae; genus Protopterus; species Protopterus annectens. Next base: position 1,055,064,864 of record NC_056733.1, read on the forward strand.
CATGTCTCACAAGTACTGCCAATGCATGTTATGTCATAGACACCCAAATAACAACATAACACACTCCACATAAGCCATATGCAAGGCCATGTGGACAAACCACAGTAACATGCCCACCATGTCCCACTGCATGCACTGTGGACCAACACTAACACACACCTGTGATGGGGTGATACCCTTAGGGAAAGTATCAGAGAATGTATGCATAATGTATGGAAGGGGTTAAAATAACAGAAGGGAGGGTGGGAGCATGGGCAGCATGGAATGTGCAGGGCCCAACATCAAGTTGTGTGCACACACTATCCCTGGCTGCAAACACAAATGGGTGGCTACACACCTGCCCGTACACCACAATAGGGATAATGTCCTGACCCATGGTCCCTTCCTCTGGATAACCTGTGTGAATCAGTACAGCTGTGAGGCATTGCCACAGCAAGATAAGGCCATACTGTCATGTCGATGGGTTTACAAGTATGGGATCCTCCGTCAGCACTGTATAAGTTGCTGAACCAGATACACAGACCCAGCAGCACATGTCTGCAGCTCTCCCTCCAGAATGGCATAACTTACCATGAATACGTAGGTGTCTGCCCACAATACCAGACACAGCTGCAGTCACCCTTGTCCCCAAGACATCACTGTGAGCAAAAATGTCCACCTGACAGTACATGAGGACAGTAACATCACAGTGTATAACAGTACACATGTCTGAATATCTCTGTTAACAGCAGTAGAATGCAGCTGAAGCAGCACAGACACAATCACCTACAGTACACAACATCCCCTGAACAGTGTGCCTCCATATTCCAAATAATCAAGGGATACCCTGCAGAAATAGTTTGCTATCTGTAGGTGTATAACACAAAGGTCTACACTGGAGTACAAACTACCTGGAATCCGTCCATACATTCAATACAGAAGGCCATACTGGGCATGCTCACACACTTAGAGAAATGAAGGCAATGTCAGACAACAACATACTAAAAGGTCATACTGGGCATGCTCACACACTTAAACAAATGAAGCCCATGTCTGCAAACAACAGTGGGCCATACATATCTGGCATTTGCAGATGTTAGTGCATACACTCCTCAGTATGCACCAGTCATGCCTTGCACATACAGTGGATAGGAATACAGACAAACATCCAAGGACAACACACTATAATAAGCCAAAAGTAGACATTCATAGATGTGTGAAAGAGAGTGACTGTGACAAGGAGCCATCCATTATGAGACCTGTCCCACCCAGCACACAGCCAAATGGTTACAACCACATGAGGTGTAAATGTCACTCACTGTAGACATTAGCCACTGGTATCCATCAGCATTACAGACTATGTGGTGCAAGTGTAAGCTGTGCAACATGACTGTACAAGGAAGTAGTCATCTAGCAGCTGTATACATATACCTGAGACATTTAACATTCCGTGTGCCCGTGTGTGGCGTGTCAACCTCTAGATGAATGGGTTATGGCCCATGCACACACACTGCCCTCCCCATAGCCCTACTATGACAAGCCTGCTGTGGTCATCCACTTTGAAATACACCCTTGGGAAAAGTGCAGTAATCTTTGTGGTGTGACCCATAACTGTGTACTGCTGTAGTATGATGCACTAGTTAAGTAGGAGTTCTAATCCCAGACATGGCAACTGTGTGTGTGTCTGTGTAGAGAGCAATGCTTTTTAGTCCAGTCACACTCACTACAATTCAGCTGGCCTACTTTGGCAAGGATGCTGATGTCATTCACTGTGGAATACACCTTTCGGAAAGCTGTAGCCCCGTAATCTCTGTGACATGTCCTATAACTGCGTACTGCTGTAGTGTGATAAACTAGTTAGGTAGGAGTTCTAATCCCAGACATGGCAATTGTGTGTGTGTGTGTGTGTGTGTGTGTGTGTGTGTGTGTGTGTGTGTGTGTGTGTGTGTGTGTGTGTGTGTGTGTCTGTGTAGAGAGCAATGCTTTTTAGGCTAGTCACACTCATTACAATTCAAATGTCCTATTTTGGCAAGGCTGCTGATGTCATCCACTGTAAAATACACCTTTCGGAAACCTGTAGCCCAGTAATCTCCGTGACACTTCCTGTAACTGCGTACTGCTGTAGTGTGATAAACTAGTTAGGTAGGAGTTCTAATCCCAGATATGGCAAGTGTGTATGTGTGTGTGTGTGTGTGTGTGTGTGTGTGTGTGTGTGTGTGTGTGTGTGTGTGTGTGTGTAGAGAGCAATGCTTTTTCGGCTAGCCACACTCACTACAATTCAAATGCCCGACCTTGGCAATCCTGCTGATATCATTCATTGTGAAATACACCTTTGGTGAAAGAGTACTCTAGTAATCCCCATGGTGTGTCCTATAACAGTGTCATGCTGTAGTGTGATATAGAACTCTGGTAGAAGTTCTATTCCCACACATGGCAGTTGTGGATGTTTTGTGTGTGTTTCTATGTCTGTGTAGGGAGCAATGCATTTTAGGCTAGTCACACATTACAATTCAAATGCCTTACTTTGGCAATTCTGCTGATGTCATTCACTGTGAAATACACTTTTGGGGAATGAGTACTCCAGTAATCCCCATGGTGCATCCTATAACAGCTTCATGCTGTAGTGTGATATAGAATTCTGTTAAGGGTTCTGTTCCCACACATGGCAGTTGTGGATGTTTTGTGTGTGTTTCTATGTCTGTGTAGGGAGCAATTCATTTTAGGCTAGTCACACACAGTACAATTCAAATGCCCTACTTTGGCAATTCTGCTGATGTCATTCACTGTGAAATACACCTTTGGGGAAGGAGTACTCCAGTAATCCCCATGGTGCATCATATAACAGCTTCATGCTGTAGTGTGATATAGAATTCTGGTAGGGGTTCTATTCCCACACATGGCAGTTGTGGATGTTTTGTGTGTGTTTCTATATCTGTATAGGGAGCAATGCATTTTAGGCTAGTCACATGCAGTACAATTCAAATGCCTGACAGGTGTGTGTGTGTGTGTGTGTGTGTGTGTGTGTGTGTGTGTGTGTGTGTGCATGTGTTTCTGTGTGTCTGTGTGTGTGTGTCTGTGTTTGTCATTCATATCTTGTGTGGAGGTGGTTGTGAGTGTGTAACAACTGGACTCAATGTGGAGCGAGTTTTGCAAAATTCTTATATGGTGGCCCTAGTATCACAATGTCCACCATACAGGGATAACAGATGTAAAATAGCTGAGAGGCTGGGGTGCAAATCAATACCCCTGCACATGACATTAATGCCAGCTGAACAACATTAGCAGCCCTTATATTACCCAGGGAACACTCTCAACCCATGTCTCATACACACACTTGCCTAGGCAACAGCCGCTATGTTGGTAGTGCCCTGCATATTACCCTGATAGTAACCATGGTCTGATTGCAGTGGGCTACAGAGGGCATGGCACCCTGTCCATCAATCCAGTAGGCATGCACATGCCGACAGTGCACCTCCCCCTGTTCACCACTGGACACCTGCAACACCTGTGGTGCCACCAAATGTGACCCACAAAGGACATACCATGCCTGAAACACATGCCCTGTATGGACAGATGCCACTGACACTAGGGAATACCAGTATCATGATATCAACATAGGTGCAGGGTCAACCTGCTGTCCATTAACAGTTCCCGCCACATTAGGCCATTACTGGCACATCTGATGATAACGGTCTGTGTACACAACATGGGCCAGACACCCCAGGTACAGTTTCACATGTTGCTGTACATGCATGTGGGAGGTGTGCACATTCCAGACACCCTCCATGTCATGGACTAAGGAACACATACATGGCAAGCAATGCACAGCATTGGCCACATGCAATAGTCACCCAGGTGACTGGATGGTGAATATAATACCCACCTGTGTAGGAAAATCCAAACACTACACCTCTGTGCCACAATGCAGACCATTGTCATGTGGCCTGATGCCAAGGTATACCTATCACCTAGCCTTGTACAGCCATTTGGAACCATCGTCCACTACACACCCGTGAAGCAATGCACCCATGCATGTCAGTACTGGCACCCATGTCTGTGTGTGTGTGTTGTATGATGCGTATGACCACATTTACACTCACTACAACCCCTATTGGCATGCTGAAGCATGCTGTCTGATGGCAGACATCTCCACATACACTTTGCCCATATAACCTCCGTATGACCCCTGTGGTGCATGTAATACCTGCACAGTACTGTGTTGTAGCAATGCCACTAGTGATGAGTTGTATTCTTGGCCCTGCCAAGTGTGTCAATGTGTGTGCATCCCTGTGAGAGTGTGGCTGTGTTGACAGGCACGTGTACTACACCGACCGTATAGCTACCATATCCCTGTGGCAGATATCACTCACCATCACATATACGTTCTGAGGGCTCCTCAACATGTAACCTATGTGGTGCATCCAATAACTGCATAGACATGTGATAGCACTACATAGTAATCAGGGGTTTGATACCCTGTACGGATAGGTGTGTGAAACAAACATGCTTAAGTTTTACTCTCCCATCCTTCCCTGACCTTTCTTTGTCTCTGTCTGCCTCTCTCACTCCCTCTCTGGTGGATGTGGAGACTTACACCTGCTTTACTTAGGCAGCAACATGTGTATTCTAAGTGATGCTCATGATCAGCTGATAGGGTCTGCATGAACTGCAGCCCTCTTCTAGCTGATTGCATGTGGAACAGCTGTGGTAACATTCCCATAGCCAATTGCATGGAAACACAGTCCAATATCTAGGAACATCATGTTAGTGTTGGGCCTTTTCATTCACTGTGAGCAGGAACTTGATCTGTTGTTTGGCAAACAGCATATCAGATGGATTGGGGACTTACCTCTAACGACATACACTGTGGAAACAGGCCAACACACAGGAGGGGGATGTGCCTGACCTGACTACAGACTGACCTGACTACAGACTGTAAGTGCTGCTATACTGCATTTGGAGTAATGTTGGTTTAACAGGGTGTGTGTGGATATGGCTGTCCTACATGTTTTAATACCTGCCATGTCAGTGCTATGTTTATGAGGAAACCCCCATCTGTAGAGTTATCTGCAGACTGGGCAGTGTGTGGTGCCTTTTGTTTTATGTGTTACCCACAAAGCACCTATCTGTGAACTGCAGAAGGTAGTGTGAGTATTGCAGTCTGTAGATGGTGACAACTGTGAGAGTTACTGACTTCATATCCCTCATAGGACATTTATTTATTTTATTTTTATTTATTTGCAGTTGTTTAACCAGGATAGTCCATTGGGCCTAATGAACCCATTTTCAGTAGGTCTTTTCAAAAAAGAGTCCTGGAAAAGCTTACACAAGATTAATACACACACATAGATTGCGTATAGCAGATTACAGAGGTAAACAAACTATACTTAATATACTCTTAAAAGCTCCGAAAATACGCTATTACACAAAGATTATATACATATACACATAGTAGAGATTACGGAGGTAAAACAAAGCTTAATATACACACACACACACACAGACTGCAGGTTCATTACAGAGGTAAACAGCCTGATCAAAAGTATTTCAATCAACATATGTTGCAACAAATCCTGTTACAACAGTAAATGTATGAGGTTATCACAGCAGCATGTCAATGCTGGCCCTGTGTATGTGCCTCCACCCACAACCCTGTCAACCTTTGTACATCTGTCATGCAGAGGTGTGCATATGTGCTGTACACCATATTTAGTGACATCATATCTGATAACAAACCAGTGAGATATCAGACTGCTACACATGTTATGTATTGTGGGGTTATATTTGATGACATAACCTGGACATTCTGTGGTTGTGTGTACAGCACTGAGGTCTGTATACTTATGGTGATTGTCGACAGTGTGTGTATTGTAAATATGTATCTTGGCCTGTGTACAGACTGTGGTAGATGTCATTGTTCTTGGTCCTGTTCTATCTGATGTTACATGCTGCTCCACTGTATGTTACCCTATCGGCTTACATGTTTGTAGGGCCATACACACACATGTCCTATACCACAGACAGGCATCGGACCACACTGTGTAGTGGCCCAGTATATGTAGGGTTAGTGTGTGAGTGGCACATATAGTCCATATACTGTAATATTACGCTAGCTTACCATATGTGGCTGTGTTCACATTGGATGTGGTTATGCACTTTCGCACAGGTGTTACTCTGTTCTGTGGCATGCCTGCAAGCCTGCTATATATGTAGGTACATGTGCATTCCCCCATAGGAAATGTAGGCCAGTGTTGAGCCAGTCTGCCTGTAGCCTGCACAGTGCTTTGTTACATGCCTAGCAGCTTAGTGTACTTACACACTGAGATGTAATGTCCAGATACTTGCCAGATGTACTGCTGCCGGTCCACCATAACAGTCATGTATGTCAGACAGAGCAGTGGGATGCTGTACAGATGTATGTCAGTATCTAGTGGGTAGTATGTGGCCATGGCACCTCTGTACCAGCAGTTATTATATGTCAGGACAGACAGGGGTGTGTGTAAATGCCTTACCTATGGGGGCAAATGTATATCGGTAGTTACATGTTATACCCATCTACATGGCTGTTAACATCCACATTGTCAGGATTGGTAGACATGTCTTGCACTAAGGGGTTATGTGTATACCTCTGGACTGTCCAGAGTGTGTCAGGCTGTCCACATATATTGGCCAATATCTCTGCTGTAGTCCACAGGAGCATTATGTGCTACAGTGGTACTGTACTATGATGTCCTTAAGATGTCTGTCAGTAGCCAATGGTGCACATGTTAAAAGCAGATGTGACCTCCCACACACACCATGTCTGTGAAGACAATCCCTATTACAGTAGTAATAGTCTACAAATATACCTGCTATACATACCTGACATCCCCTTGCACTACAAAGTTGGGACTATAGGGGCTGAGTTAGGGCTACACTCCATGTTCAGGACATATGGTGAAGATATATGTATATATAATTATCCAGATATCTATATAGATACATACACATATACATATCAACATACATAGATGGATATGTATATGTACATAGATATACATATAAACACTCAGATATATACATATACAGAGCAATATATGTCTACACATATACTGATAGAGATACATATGTACATATATGTATGGATATCTACATATATATTGACAGTAGTAGGTATATCAGAATAGATATGTATGCACATATAATTATTGATATCTACATATATACCAACATAACTAAGCATATCTGTACACACAGGATGTGCATGCATATATAGCTATATATCTATATATATATATATATATATATATATATATATATATATATACACATATATATATATATATATATATATATATATATATATATATATATGTGTAAGTCTACAGAACTGAAAAGCCCAAAACCTGAAGTTTTGGTCTTCAGGACATTGAGCTTTCAGGATTCTGTACACATGGCCATATATATGTAGCACTATACAGATGTGTATACAGACATATGCATGAGTATGCATGTGTATGTACATGTAGACATATATAGACCTATTATATATATATACAACCATATTCCTGTCACGAGTAAACTTCACGGTTGTGTAAACCCTCCCAGATGTATCTCACCATATGTATCTCTTATGTGTACATTATGATAAAACAGCATATGTGATGCAACAGTCAAATTAATAACAAGGACTACACAATTTAGGAACTAAAGGCAATTGTTCAATACTACTCAATATGTTTATTGACAGCTATATTGGTAAAACAACAGCTGTCTTCACAGTGGTCATGGTGTAGTGGTTAAGTGCTGTGACTTCAGTGTACAGGGTCTGGGGTTCAAGACCTGCAAGGGCTGTTTATTTTGTTGCTGGGCAGAACAAGAGCTGTCAGATACAGAGTGGTTAGGGTAGTTTTGAGAAGCTTTAAGCACATTTGCACAGGTTTGCGTGAAGCTAAGCAGTGCTAAGCTATGGATAAATGTAAGGGGGCTTACACAGTGTAGGCTTCACTTACTAGTGAGCAAATCAGCACAACTGTTATATTGCAGCAATGTTGATACTTGCTAAGCATGGCTTAGCCCTGGTAACCAGGTCACATCACCCAATCTGATAACATAGCAGGGTAATGACATCTGTAATAGGTATATGTAATGCCATGTACAATACATGCACCTATGTCATGTCATTACAGTAGCAAGGGGTGTGAGTGTCATGTGTGGCACACAGACATATATAAGGCCTGTACAGCACTGTTATCCATTTGAATGTGTTACATACAGGTGTAGTAACCCAGGGTATGTGCTGTCACACTGGCATGTAGTGTATCATGGCAGTATTACTGTTGACAGTGCTAACCCAGGTAAGAGCAGAGTGCTAAATGTAGTACTAACAACAGGCACACCTGTGGGCATAGCTGGACACCGAGACCTTCCTGTTGAATCCCTGGTGTGTGAGCTGTGTCACAGTATATACCCCTTACTGGGTAATGATCCATCACATGGAATGTAACTATAGACACTTCAGTATCACTACATAGCTAGGTAGGGGTCTAGTCCCAGTGTTGCCAAGTAACAGTGTGCGTGTATATGGGTGGGTCTACATCAAGTTGCAGTGCATACATGCCTCAGCGGGTCACCTGTCCATCTGGCACAGGCAATAACCATTTTAGTAACATGTGACATGTGTTCAACTGTACCCCAGATATGTCACAGCCATGGTGTCATCACAGTGACATACCCCGTTGTGGAATATGACTGCAGATCATCCTCATGCTAACACATGTACACCTACAACACAAAAATGGATAACATTATAGGGACTGCAATCAAACAGTGTTACTAGCAGCTGTAATTCATAATTGCTGGATAGCTACACTACCTGCCATTTATGCATTACACTTTACTCCTTACAGCATGTTACACTGCAGTACTGTGGTACACTGTAGTACAGTCACCGTATGCATCAGAACCATATCAGCCTGTCCCTGCATTGATGGTATGGATAACAGGGATGTGGCACAATTATCATCATATGCACAGGGCATCCTTGTGCTGACCCATGTACACCTACAACACAAATGGATATCATTATAGAGACCACAACCAACCAGTGTTACTAACAGCTATAAGGCATCATTGCTGGATGGCTACACTACCTGCCATATATGCATTACACTCTACTCCCTACAACATGTTACACTGCAGTACTGTGGTACACTGTAGTACAGTCACCGTATGCATCAGAACCATATCAGCCTGTCACTACATTGATGGTGGATGACAGGGATGCAGCACAGGTATCATCATATGCACAGGACATCCTTGTGCTGACACATTTACACCTACAACACAAATGGATAACATTATAGAGACCACAACCAACCAGTGTTACTAACAACTATAAGGCATCATTGCTGAATGGTTACACTACCTGCCATATATGTATTACACTCTACTCCCTAGAACATGTTACAATGCAGTACTGTGGTACACTCAGTCACCATGTGCATCAGAACCATATCAGCCTGTCCCTGCATTGATGGTATGGATGACATGGATGTGGCACAGGTATCATCATATGCACAGGGTGTGATGTTGGTTTGCCAGAGGCCGAGGATGGGCCATACATTTGACACCATGTGTGTGGGTGAGAGGTGTACTGTGGTGAGCTGGGAGTGGTGATGTGGTGTGTGTAGGTATGGGGTTGCCCTAGGTGTGTTTGCATAGTGTGTGGGTATGCAAGCACACAGTTCTGCCATGTGGCTGCTGTACACAGCTGTTTATGGACAGCTGCAAACCATACCTGGCAGGGTGTGCAGTTCACTGCATCCGCCCACTGACATGTGGACTATGCCTGCCAGGGGTTCCATGGGCACGTCCAGGTACAGGCCTAGATGTGCTACTCTCACCTGCTGATGACAAAAGTCCGCTGGTATCAGGCCCCTCCTGGGACTGGCCAGAACCACGTGCATGTGGCCTGCTGTGGTGTGGTGTGGACAGCACACCCACACTGCCAGAGGTGCTACTGCCACTACAGGAGCCCCTTGGTGTCCTAGCACATCCATGTTGACTGCAAACTGTTGGTGTTGCTGGCCCACATCCACGTGGCTGTCACCCCATCCCCACCACACGTTGAAGCACGGACACACCACGGCCGATGAGGGCCATCATCTCACCATGCCATCTATCCATGAGCTCGGTATAAGCACGGATGGCACCAGACAGTTCAAGGAGGTTGCCGCTTACAGATGTGAGAGCAGCCCTCTGCAGCCTCAGGCTCTGTCTGGTGTAATGTTCCATACATGCCTGCACCACCATGACAGCCTGAAACATGTGCCTGCTGGTACCAGCTATGTCACCTATGCCAGGAGCATGATGTCCAGCAGCCCTACCACAAGCACCCTGGGACATCTGCCTATGTGGTGCCCTGCCAGACATCTGGCTATGCCTGCTGCAACCAGACACAGTCGGCATGGTTACCACACTTTCCTGTGCACTGCCACAAAATGCCAGCTGTCGCTTCACTATGGCCACTGGTGATGGGGTATGTATAGGCACTGAAACTGTGTATGGGGTTGGGGTGGCTAAAAGGGGGATGTCAAATGTTGGCACAGTGTCAGCTCCTGACAACCCCACCTGTGCCTCAACAGTACTATCATCATCTTTGGTGTCTGTATGGACACCAACATCAGATTGCATGCAGGAGGGACCCTGACCCACCTCACTACCTGTGGGGAAAACAATAAATGCACTTTAAACCCTGTACAGCATTGCCTAACAATACACACACACACACACACACACACACACACACACACACACACACACACACACACACACACACACACACACACGTCCATAATCCCTACCTGTCCATGGCTTTACAGACAGTCCCATGTATATGTCCATGTGGTACCCCATCCTACAATACACTTGTTAACATACACACATTGATACCACTCCTTAACATATCAGTCCTCTAAATGCCTACACAAGTGGTCACAAAACAACACCTGTTACTACATAACCCGCCTGACCTGTGTGTAGTGGTTTTACATGGCATCTCTGCTGTCATTCAGTATGCACCCTTTGTATGTCTGGACATCATGGGCATGGCCCCTGTGTGTGTGGGCTACTATGTTCTATCCATAATATCATGCAATGCTGTGGCATGTGTATGTAATGCTCAGTACATGCTAGATATGCTGCTCATTCAGCCTATCGTGTGACAACTGTTACATATGGAGACACTCCCTGGTGTTGACTAGTACTACCCCAATGCATCTGTAGTGCTGCATACATGGGTTGTACATGGCCTCCCTGCTGAATGCGATATTAAGAGTGTACGTGGTGTTTACTTCCCTCTCAATGCCTGTTCCATGCTGCAGACCATATTATACTATCAGCTGGCCTGTGATTACACACATGACAGGCATACCTGGTGTGTAATGTGGCAGTCCATGTCCATGTACTGCATGGTCCCAAAGGGAGGTACAGCTGTATGAACACCCCAAAATCTCACATGTGCATACATGGCCACCTACACAAACACACACATGCACATACACACCCTACATGCATCAACCTCCCTCCACTTCACCAGAGTAACCCTACAGACAAACTAACCACCAGGACACACACATACACAAATACAGGTGAGGTTTCACAATGATTGCACACACAGTCCTCCTATTACCCATCTGTCAACATGCAGAACACATGGTACAGAACAGCATGCAGTTCAGCTATAGTCAATCCATGCTAGCAACAGTATACATGTGTGTGATGCATGTGCTGTGTCACTAGGTGATGCCCCTTCCCCCAGATACCACTGCACCCATGTACACAGTACTGCTGTGCACCTGTTCTACACCCAGCAATGTACTGTGAATCACACCTCACAGGTGTACAACCCATTGCGGAATGTATAGTACTGTGTCAGTTATGTCAGCTTTAATGCTCACCACCCCTGTGTTTTTCAGCAACACATACCTGGGATGATATGTGGATATGTGGACAGTTGTCATTTGTGAATGCCTAATGCCTGATTTACAGCTCTCAACATCAGTGGACCATGTATGACCAATCCAATACTCATACACTAACAACCATCAGAGCATACCATAGCTATGGGGGGTGTACATACCCTCCCTGATATGATGCACCCATCTGTGATCTGCATTGGGACCACATCACTGCATATCTTAACAGTACATGTGCCCGATATGTGACATATGTCCTGTACTCTCACATGCAGTGCCTACGGAATATGTTAGGTGTGTGGATGCTGACTGCGATGCATACACTCTGTGTGGGCATATGTGTGCTGTGACGGTTTGATGCACCTCTTGTTGTGTGTACTACAGCAGT
>NC_056733.1:1055077687-1055124748 GCF_019279795.1 Protopterus annectens
TTTACTTTTTACCCCTCTGTCTTTCTTTACTATAGCAAGCAATACCAGGAATACTACTCACTGCTAAAGATGCTCTCACCAAATACAAAGTAAAATGGATATGAAGGTATGAGAGCAGTCACCACGAATAATCACCAAAGTACATAAAATGCAACTTGTCCCAGGTTGAAGTCCAAAAGCAGTCAAAGTAAAGTTGTAAAAAATCGTTTATTCCAAAACAGAAGATGAGCGCTTTCGCATAGTCAAGCTATGCTTCATCAGATACATTGGTCCAAGGCAAAATGCCAGGTATATATATCTAACATTTTGGCGGGCTTATTAACTGACATATTTCAATAAAACAATTAGTATCCATGGAAACGGAACCAAGTTAAAAAACAGCATCAAATAAGACTACTCATTAAAATTTATATACAAGACACTAAAATCATAGATCGCCTAAACCATTGTATCCAAGAGCAAAAATATTAGTATGCTCACTGACGCACAAAACCATAGACAATCAAAAATCTGTTTAGATATCAAACAGCATATATACATTCGTTCTTACAAATACTACATTCATTGTAATATCAACTGCAGTGAAAAACTACTCACAAGTATGAGACCCTCGCCAATTAGTTGTTGCATTAGTCCAAAGGGGATATCATGGTAAAAATGTGATCACCGATGACAAGATAAAACAAAAAGTTTTCGCCCAGTCTTTCTTTACTATACATGCAATACTTACTGTTGACTGATTGTTAGCCTCTGGCCCAATCTTTCTTTACTATTGTACTACTTGAAGGCCTTGGCCTGGACAGCAACATATGTTATGCTTTCAGATTACTGTATAAAATGATCTGCTTGCGAGTTGCATTACTCATTTAGTATGTATTTCAAAGTCTTAACAGCTATATGACATGGCATATACAACTGTAATAGTACACAAATAAACATTTCTTATGTATGCAAACCTGTGTGTGGTGTCATATCCTTTGACTTCTCTCTGGGTATATGTTTCAGGCAACAATTGTTTTTTACATGAGTGAATCATACACTGTCCATTTGAAAAGGTGGCAACTGTAGGAATACTGGTTGTTCAATATGCTGTGCACCCTCTAAATATGTATCTTCCTATACATATCTGTGTGTGTGTATGTGTAGTTACATATCTATCTATCTATCTATCTAAGTATCTATCTATCTATCTATCTATCTATCTATCTATCTATCTATCTATCTATCAATCTATAAATATATCTACATATATGTGCGTGTGTGTATATGTATCTTTGGAATGTTTATTGCTTCCACATTGTACATTCCCTATGGTAGCCAGACTGTACTGCATGATATGTTATTGATACCATCCTGACATCATACAGGTGGGATGGATTAGTGTTAATGTCTTGTGGCCATGTTGTGTAGGATCCTGGGTATGGGACTTGCAACAGTTGGTATTATGTTGCAGGTCAGATCTGTTTGGCTGTGGGGGAGGGGGTGATATCAATACTTACAAGAGGTATTTAGCTTGGGCCCCCTCACCCCCATTAATGCTGCCTTTGGTCATATATGTACTTTTTATGTTCCCTTATATATATATATATATATATATATATATATATATATATATATATATATATATATAGACACATATATATATATATATATATATATATATATATATATATATATATGTAGACATATATATCTATAGATATATGTATATGTGTGTATACACACACACACACACACACACACACACACACACACACACACACACACACACACACACACACACACACACACATATATGTCTACATCGGGTTGTGAGAGTGGCCTAATGGTTAAGGTGTTTGCCTTATAAACACAAGGTGCAGGGTTTGAGCCTCACAAGGGATAATTGGGTAGGCTTAAAATGGCGTGCAAGGGCAGTTAGCCTAGTACTAATCTATAAACATTTATAAATACATTTCCTGTACTGTTGAATGACTGTGATGGAGGATATGTTTGTGATAACATCAGGGGTATGTATATCTGACATGGCTTAGTGGTAAATCACTTTGGTTATGGTGTGTAGGGTCCTGGGTTTGAGCCTTGCAAAGGCTGTTTATTTTGTTGCTGGGAAGAACAAGAGACATTTGCTGCAGAGTGATTAAGGCACTTTTAAGCTATTATAAGTGGGTTTGCCCAAAGGTAAGCACTGCTAGCTTCTGGTTACAGTTTCTTATACTCAGTTAGCTTCTAAATTGCTTAACCTGTGTAGGCATTGCTTACCCCCCATGCAAACAAGCTTAAACCCACTTACTGCTGCTTAAAAGTGCTTACTCCTGCTTACCCCCACGCTAATTTCTTTAAAAGAAATGAAAAAGGGTTGATAGGAAAGTGGTGAAAAAAGGGCACAAAGAGGGAAAGACAGTAGGGAAAATAGCTAGGGATGTGCAGGACGGGTGTAGGGAAGGTCCATAGCTGCCCATTTCTTCTAAGGCAACAGCTGCGTATATAGACTGATTTGGAGGCATATTTGGACACTCATACCACTGCGGTGGTGGTGCTGCGGTAGTGTTGTCGACTCACAGCAAGACGTTGTCCGTTCGATTCTCAGCTAAAGCGTCTTCTGTTTGGAGACATGCATGAAGGGGGGAACCTTCGTTGAAGGTTGTGCATCAGATCTGGTAACTCAGCACGTAAAAATCTTCTGCCAATCATTAGCAGACCGGAGTTCCGCTGTGGCGACC
Source organism: Protopterus annectens (assembly GCF_019279795.1). Taxonomy (NCBI): domain Eukaryota; kingdom Metazoa; phylum Chordata; order Ceratodontiformes; family Protopteridae; genus Protopterus; species Protopterus annectens. The sequence continues at coordinate 1,055,080,408 of NC_056733.1, forward strand.
CCTAACCGGGAAAAAGCCGAAAGACACAAACAATTTGGACACTCATACCCCTGAGAGAGGGGTGAGGACAACAATAATGTGTTGTGTTGCCAGTTAGACCACATTACATGTGTCCAGTGGACACGTGAGAAATGGAGAGCTATGTATGGGATGAGATTTTTTTTGGGGAACAGATTGCCCTTTTTTTTAAGGTGAGAGTGGGATGTTGGGGAGGGATAGTAGGTATATTTGGGGAGGTAGGTTGGATAGGATAACAGAAAAGACAGACAAGACAGTATACAGGGGCAGTATATGACACACATGGGGGTAAACATCTTGGATGGGGTGGGGTGTTTGGAAGTCGGAAGCCCATGAGCCCCCTTGTGGAAACAGTGGAACTGAGGTCCCCACCCATGGGCAGTCACCACTGCACCTTCACGGCCCTGAAGGTGGCTGTGCTAGGGGCTGAGTAGGAGGGGCAGGCTGACCCTCTAGTTGTGCCATGCGGCCCTCAAGCTGGCATAGCAGATCTCCAAACTCCCTGCAGACCTCGCTATGCACCAGATCCCAGACCTAACGACGGGTGACAGTATCCTGTCTGCGCCCTCTCCCAGTGAGGGGGTGAGCCCCATTCCCTGAGGTGGTTCCACCCGAAGGTGGTGCAGGACCAGTAGATGAGGAGGTCCCGGGGTGGGCCCCAGATGTGGTGGTGCCCGGTGCCATGCCAGAGGAGGTGGGAGAGGTGTGTCCGCTGGGACCGGCCTTCCCAAACGTGCTATGGTGTTTCAATTTTACAACATATGTGGGTTAGTAATAGTCAACACATTCCAGGATTAGGTATAACAGCATGCATAGATATTCCCATTAACCCGAAACACCAGATGGGACCAGTTGCATAGCAAATAGAACACATGCATATATGGAACCACAGTGGCCATTACAACAGCATGCAGGTACATTGATGGCAGCATGCCACCAATGTGGGAGTATTTCAACATGGCAAATGCATGGAACAAATTTAAATATTTATCAAACAATAGGACATATGTCCCAACAGTTGATTTAATAGTGCACATACCGATTGAGTTGCGTATTTAGTTTATTGTTGCAGATATGGTGGGGGGAGAGAAAGCTATCAATTAACAGCTTGAATATCCCTGTAGTTCTCATTACTTTCCTAGTCAGTGCTGTGATCTGTACCTTACAGGTATTATTACACTACCCTATGGCCTTAGTTTGGACAGTGGTCTGGATGTAGACAACTATATACATGAACTGAGTTTTACCTGCAGTATACATCTCTTACCTGGTATACCTGTGGAGGCATTGCTTGTTAACACTACCTGACTGTTTCTACTCATATTCTCAGATTCCAGGTTGATGTTATGCGCATACCACTCCATCTCTTATTGCACATACTCTGGCCATGTCTTGACAACATGCAGGTGAAACCGGGACATATTTTGACTATTGCCCTCATAAACCTTTGGTGAGTTGTATAATGACAGGTTTGTTTTCATAGACATTTTCCAAATATTTACAGGCCTGACAGTCAGTTATATGACATTAAATGCTGCCTACATGTCAGAGATTAGCGCGCTGATATGCCAGGGGGACAGGGTTACAGCCAACAGATATGGGCCAATTCTCTGGACATTATGGACAAATCTATACAGTCGAGGGGTATGATTCTGCATACAGCTTACTACCACACCCAGGATTCAAACCAAGGCTGTGTGTGCTAAAATAACACAGTGTACATCACGGTTGGGTGTGCTATATAGATATTTGCTCTGTATCTTTTCTCTGAATTCTTTCTATAAGTCTCCCGTGGTTTTACAATCTGACCTTGTAATTCCAACACTCTTATACACAGCTTCCTAGACAGTTTTATTATGTAACACTGTGTGGATGACAGTGATGAGTAATACCTTATTAGTCAGAGATACTGCAACACTAACACTGCCATACAATACCAGACTACACAGTACCAGTCCAAGATTTCAATCTTTTATTTCTAGGCAGAGTTTTTGTATCTGACAGACCTGTGGGGGAATGGATGTTAACACTACCTGAATGTTGTTACACATATTACCAGATTCCACATTATTATTATGCACATACATCTCACTCTGTTACTGCACACACTCTGGTCATAGTTTCACAACATGGAGGTGGAGTTGGGACATACTTTGCGTATTACTCTCATAACACTTTGCTGAGTTGCTAGAGTGACAGGTTTGTTCTTATGGATATATTCCTGACAGTTATGATGTCTGACAATCAGTTGTATGTCATTATTTGCTGCCTAAACTTCTAGGATCATCCCTCTGATTTGCCAGGTGGACAGGCAGGGGATTTACACCAATCATCTGGACTTTCTGACAATATCTGTGCAGTTGTGGGGTATGATTCTGCATACAGTTTACTACCACTCCCAGGATTCGAACCATGGCTGTGTGTGCTAAAGCTACAACACTTCACATCTCTGTTGAGTGTGCTATTTGGATTATGTTGTCTGTCTTTTCACTGTTTTCTGTCTAAGTCTCTCTCAGTTGTACAATATGACCTCTTGTGATTTCAACAGTCATATACAGACTTTCCTACACATTTTATTTATGTAGCACAGTGTGGGTAACAGTGCATACTACAACAGTACTATTAAGAGATTGCAATGCTACATTACCATATGATACCAGAGTAAACACAAGCAGTCCATCAGTTAGACCTTTATTGTCAGGCTGTTAACCTTTTATTTACATACAACCTATATGAAACTCTTCCTGCCATATTGTCTGGTTTATTCAGTACATACCATACACGATACCGGTTTTATACTGGCAATTGACTTTCTACTAATTTTAGATTTGTTTCTTATGACAGTACATGCAAGTGTATTACTAACCTGCCTCACAATGCAACCTCTGGCATCTACAGGCATGGGCTTCCCGGTTCACAGCCGACTCGTCTGCCACTGTCAAAGACATAAGAGGAATACTTAGCCATACCTATCCATAATATACATGAGCTGGCAATTTTTAAACGGGTAGTAGACTGATACTTACACACAGCTGGGACATTACCCGTCTGCCTAGCCTCTTGGATCCACTGATCTAAGAGCTCCCTCTTTCTCCACTTCAGGTTGGCATAGTGATGCCTGACCTGTTCAGCAGTTCAAGGTATGCCAGTGGCACTGGTGAGGTCACGGGCGAGACAGTCTCAGGCTTCCGCTTTATATTGGGAACCCTGGCACTGGCCCTGCAGCAGTCTCTGGTCATGGTCTTTAACAAGGAGTCCTACTATGACTCTGGATTCCTGGATGCCCCAGTGCTGTGTCCGGAAATGTATTCCTTCTTCCACACTGGTCATAGTACCTACAGGAGGAAGCTGCACCCAGTTATGAGATGTATTCCTGCCTGTGTGGTTTAAATAGTAGTGATTTCCCACACTTTGCCGTGACTGGACAGTTTTGAAAATGCTAAGCTATGAGCAAACCTGCTTACCTAAGGTTAACATTGCTTAAAGGGGTATACCAATGGGCAAACTGATTTAGCTGGCCTACACATTGATTACACCTAGTAAGCAGGGCTGTGCAATGCTTAGCATTGCTTAATGTTTAATTTGCATAGTATTTGGTGTTTGGCATTAATTTATTATTCATTACATGTTATATATGTGTTTGGTATCGATGATTCATGTGCACGTACACAGTATGGGGTCCTTGTGTTTATTAGGGGATTTCCACACTTTATTGCAATGACACCTCACATGTGGACTTAATGCAGTACTCCAGTTCACACATATTTATGTTATATAGTAGGTTATACAACATAAAACTGTGTATAGATTCCTTTCACATGTTACGTTTGATTTTCCTATAGTGAGGATCTGTTTGGTGATACCTCAGTCTTATGTACTGCTGTGATGGCTTACTGGTTAACTACTATGACTATAGTGTACAGGGTCCTCGGTTCAAAACCTGCAAGGGCTGTTTATTTTGTTGCTGAGCAGAACAGCAGCTGTTGAATACAGAGTGATTAAGGCACTTTTAAGCAATTGTAAGTGGGTTTTCGCGATGGTAAGCAATGCTAACTTCTGGTTAAATATGCTTAGAGAGGGTTAGCTACAATATTGCTTAACCTATGTGTGCATTGCTTAACCCCACACAAACAGGCTTAAACATGCTTACTGCTGCTTAAATATGCTTACTACTGCTTAATAGTGCTTACTCCCACTTACCCCCCACACTAATTTAAACAGAAATGTAACATGGATCTTGGGATGGTGGTGGATTTGGACACTCTATGGATTTATCATTCATTATACATTATACCTTTGATTTGTATCCCTGATTCATGTGTACATATACTGTATGGGGCACTTGTGTTTATCTGTGGATTTTACAACATTATTACAATGACACCTCACATCTGAATTTAATGCAGTACTCCAGTTCACAAATATATGGTATTTAGTAGGTTATACAACAAAAAATATTGTTCATAAAGTGATTTGACATGGAAAATGGAATTGACTGCAGTGAGAATCGAACCAAGAATAACCGCTTGGAAAGTGAATGTTCTGACCATTACACTATTGCAGCACTGCTTCAGTTTTGTGTATCTTGATATTTATCTTCTGATGCCATTTAAGCTACAGTATACGTAGCTAAGCAATGGGCACACCCCCGCACCTATGGTTAAATTTAATCTGTTTGCTAAAAAAAAAAGGTTTATATTATTATATTTCAAATATTGCTCTTATAAACGTGGGAGAGGTGTTGCTAGGGTAACGGGATTTGTTTTTATGTACATTTTCTGATGGTTTTGATGTCTGACACTTGTATGTTTGCCATTATTTCAGATGAGTTCATCCCAGTGGTTTGGTAGGGTAAATGAGGGACAGGCCAGACATATGTGCCACATATCTGGACATTCTTGCATTGATCTATGCTGTTGGGGGTATGGAATCCCCTATGAGCTGTCTTGCTCATTGTAATTGCCAAATGGCAGTTCTTGACTGTGGGGCATATATATTGTGAGAGCTCTGCTCTCAGACATGCCCCCTGCATTCGTCTATGCTCCAAGTCCATTTAGCAGCTGAGGTAGCGCGCCTTCATTGCTATGCATGGCAGGCTGCTGTTTTGATTCTAAATGGTCACTTCCATGTAGGAATAAGCTATTCCTGCACAAACCTTACTGAATCCCGGGGTATATGTGTGTTATCAAGACAAAAATAATAATACAAATGCATTGTTTAAGCATTCCATATGTTTTGCAAATTCTAGTTTTCTTTTGTTGCAATTGACTCACTTAACAAGAGTCATAGAAGGGGTGATCTTGAAAAGGACTTGGAAATATTGGAAAGTCTGTGGCAAATTATGTTAAATGCTGACAAATTTACAGGACTGAATAATTCTATTGATATTAAATGTATTTTAAAATGGGGAACCAGTGAGTAAATGTGAGTTTTAATACAGTTTTGAAATATCTTTTGTATTTTCAGTGGATGGTGTTTGTAACTGCTCATAACTGACCAAGTGAGTTTATGGAAATAGTTGTTTAAGTCTGTGTTTTCATTAATGTAATGTAATCATTTATGAAGAAGCTTTCCTTAAGACAAAAATTCATAGGTTCATAGGTAGGTACTAGGCTATTGGTCCAAGGGCCTATGTAAGCCTAGCCATGAAGGTTCCCTGGCTTATGCCACCCAAGAAAGTTATTTTCCTGTGCCACTGTCAAGCAGAGACACAGAAGTGATCCCCGGGGTGTATTTCCTATTTCCCATCCACTCATCAAGATTTTTCTTAAAGAGTGCTAATGAAGAACATTGCTTGACATAGATGGGTAGCCTGTTCCAGAGTATGGGAAGTCTCTGGGACAGGAATCTATCTCTCCAGCATGTCCTGTTTATTGTGGTGACAAGGTTTAGGTCCCTAGAGCATGTAGCTCGGAGGGATTGGGATTCTTTAGGTGTAGCATGTCCAACAGCTCTGGGTTTGACATAGCTTTATATGTTAGGCAGAGATCACCTCGGAGTAGGCGATATGCTATGGAGTAAAGCTGGAGTTTTTTGAGGCGGTCAGTGTAGGGCATTTCTTTGAGGCCAGTAATCCTCTTTGTGAGGTACTTCTGTGGCCTTTCCAGCTACTGCAGATGTCTTGTGAGGTACATTCCAAAAGGGGCGTTGTACTCTATAATGGGTCTAATGAGTGTCGAGTAGAGGGGAACAATGACCTCTTTTTTCCTGGATGAGAACCCTTTTAAGATGAGGTGTGCCACATGGAAGGACTTCCTGACTACTGTGGCGATGTGACTATCAAAGGAGAGACTACTGTCCACCTAGGTCTCAAGGTCTCTTATCACATATTCTGCGTTAAGTAGATTGCTGCCTATGTGGTAGTTCATGGGTAAAGAGTTTTACCAAAGGGGATGACACTGCACATTTTGGCATTGAGCTTGAGGCCATGGCTATGACACCAGGCATCTGTCTCAGCGAGGCCCTTCTGTAGGATGTCCACATAATTTGGGGACTTAACTATGGCTCCTAGTTTGCAGTCATCTGTGAACTTCATTAGCCAGAGGCCTTCTGTGTTAGCCTGTACTTCAGAGAAGTAGATACCAAACAGGAGAGGTCCCAGGACAGAACCCTGTGGTACTCCACTTATCACTGCTTTGAGGTCAGATTTGGAGTTTGCAACTTTTACAGTGTGGGTTCTGTCAGTGAGCTAGCTGGCAACCCATCTTGTGACGTAGGGATTTATACCTAGTTTAGTGAGTTTAGCTAAAATTCCAGAATGGGGGATGGTGTTGAAAGCCTTGGTGAGGTCAAGATAGGCTGTGTGAACCACCTTACCCTCATCTACGGCTTTGGTGACTGCCTCAAAGAAGTCGATCAGGTTCAGGAGGCATGCTCTGCCTTTCACAAACCCGAACTGGGTGGGATCCAGAGTTTGGAGGTTACCAATGTCTTTGTTTATGAGTTCCATGATGATACGTTCCATGGCCTTGCAGACCAGGCTCGTCAGGCTAATAGGTCGATAGTTCCTGGGATCAGTGGTGACTCCCCCTTTGTGGAGTGAGATAACTGTTGCTGTGCATCATTCAGTGGGCACAAAACCTGATGCGAGGCTATTATTGAACATGGTGCTTAAGTGGGGAGCCAGTTCATTCTGAAGTTCATGCAAAACGCAGCCTGGGATGTTGTCCGGTCCCATAGATGCTGTGTTTTTGGCTTTAGAGAGTGCAGCTTTTACCTGTGTAGTTGTGATTACAGGGACTCTGCATTATTTCTGTATAGATATGGGCCTTTTAGGGGGTGGGGGTGGTAAAGTTAGCACTGAACCTATCTTGCAGGATGTTGGCAATATCAGTTGGTTCTGTAATTTTCATGTCTTTGTGCTGTAACTCAGAGCAGATCTGGGTGTTGCCATCAAGATTCTTGACATAGCTCAACTCAGTTGCAAAAAATATTGTTGCTTGGCTGTGAGCTGTGCCCAATTTTGGTTATATGTTTTTTTTTCTATTTTGAGGACAGAGAAGAGTTGCAGATTCTGGAAAAAAAAGAATTGTGGTGCAGAATAATGACAAAATGGAGGTGGAATGGTGGTACTAGAAGGATTGCTGGGGAAAAGAAGAGAAGAGAAGGAAAAATACTTAGTAAGAAAAATACAATAAATAATTAAATAAATAAACTATGGACATGCATGTTTTGGCCCTTTTATTGACTTCATACTTGATGTCCTTAAATGGTCATTTGAATATATCCCATGGGCCTCCATTGCAAGGGGTTTAAGGTATCACACAGTGGGGGTTTGGCTTTATTGGCCTGAATTAAACCATAAGGATATAAAAGGTGAAAAAGTCAGGGACATTCAGAAGCCAATGTAGATATAGCACTTAATGCCCTTAAGAGGTCATTCGCATATATCCCATGAGCCTCCATTATAGTAGGTTTAAGGTATCTCACAGTGAGAACTCTAGCTTGGCTGTGTTTTTCTTGCAGTTGTTACTGAATGGTGTGCCTGTGTGACAGTTTTACCCTCTGATTTGGATGTTAAAGTGAATATATGGCTATCAGCTATCTACACACACACACACACACACACACACACACACACACACACACACACACACACACACACACACACACACACACAGACACTCTCTGCTTTCAAATACTAGAAGTAGAGAGAAGGCAGACTAACCTTAGTATGACATCTAGGTCTTTTAAGATGAGTTGGTTTAACAGCTAACTCAGTCAAGTTTAAATAGGGTATGGCTGAAGACCAGTATTTGGTCAATGCCATAGGAATGTTGATAGCAAAACCCAGGACTGAAAATCAAGGCATTTTGGGTTGGCCAATTAATATCATACATGTAAACGTTACCACTATAGCATGTCTCTTAACTGATTTAAACAAAGTTGATCCCTCAATGTCAAAGAGATGGGATAGACACAAGACCAAGACCAGACACTGAATAAGTTAAAGAGTATGTCCTGTTCTGAACCCATCTTGTTAACTCTGGACTTCTCCCAGCAGCTCACTGTGTGTGTAGCTAAAGTCCTAGCATTTTGTTTTTCTCTGTAAGTAAGGTTAAAATGCAGCACAAGTACAAACTCCTAAACGGGAGGAACATCTAATTTGCTATATCAAACACTAGTCGAATAATGCTGAGCAGAGGTATTCAATGATTGGGATAGAGTCTTTGGCTATTAAATGGCTGCTATTTACCCTTAAGTATTATCTCTTAAGCAGAGAATATTTACTCCTTCAATGGCCCTACAGACAGACAATAGTTATGAGCTTGCCAGGTGTCCTTTGATACTACAGCCATTCTATTTTAAAACAGTGCACCACCTGGGCTGGCATTGTCTGAACACAGATGGGGTAGCCTGTGTTTACATTCCATCGGTGGGTGATAGAAGCAGTTCTTCTGTAATATAACATCTGCTTTGTCAGTTTTGGACAGTGAGAGCATTGGAGAAAGTAGGAAAACCTGACAGTACTCATGATGTACACTATAGCATATGTTGCTGACAGGTCTATATCAAGTTGTCAAACTTTTAAAAGTTTGAATATCATACGGTCAACACCATATGATCGGACTTTTAAAAGTTTGAACATTTCATTGGAGACCTCCATACAGTGTGGAATTGGAAGATTTCCCTGTTTTGCACTGTAGTGCGATCTCGGAGTTGGTATATTTAAAGAGTGGGGGAGTGTCCTGATTAGATTCACCACTTCCTATTAATCAGCCCTAGCTTTACACATTAGTTTGTCTCTTTTCAACAAAGATTCACTCATTTGTGATATCCTTCCCATTGCAGGCCCAGCTTGTGTTAGTTTACAATCTGTAACATCTGCACTGTTTTAGTATGTAAGACTATTGCCACTGGACCTATCTTTAAATTATACCTAATGTTGCTTTGAATTATTTTCTACTTGTTTCAATTATAGATATCTGCAAAGTTTTTTTTTGCAACAGGCACTGGTACAAGATGCACTGGAGGCGCACTGATTCCCATGGTTGAAACTACACTTTGCTGTTTTATAGGGATTATTACCATGGCTAATGGGACTTATAACATGTTACTGACTACCTCTTATAATGTACCTGTTTTGACAGCATTTAGATGGAACAAACTGAACAGAAGTCGGTTATGTCTTTCCTCATTTAACCCTATTTGGTTTAGCATCATAGAATGCTACAATTTACCTTAGACCTAGCAGATACAGAGTCCTTTCATTTCTCTCTGAACACACTTATAATTGATATATCCCTAGAAAGTTGAACTCATCATGTCATGGAAAGGATGGTATGTTCCTGGCATAAACGATACAAGGTAGGTGTTACCATTCACAGGTGCAGGCGGATTATCCTGACAAGCTGCAGTTATAATTACTACATTATAACAATTCAGGATTTTAATTTGACTGGTGCACATATTTTGTAGTACTTGTTTCCCAACTAAACTTGGCAAATAGCATCTACGTAACACATCACAGATACAATGCTGTACTAACAGTTATACAGAGCCAGGGACAAGAGTTATATAAAGCAGTTATATCAATTAGGCACTAGCCACATAGGTTAGGGATATAGCATACAAAATAGGAGTAGATATTTAGAACAGGTGTGAAAGATGAGACTTATCTTGTAGCTTGGATGGACAGCCTATGACATACATTTATGACCCCAGCCTGAGTTAACTAACAATGATCTCTGTGTTAAAGAAGATGAATACTGCATGTTATACAAACTGGATTTCGATCTGACAAAACTCTTGTAAGGATGAAAACGCTCATCTAGTTGTTTTTTAGTAAAGAAGTTTTGATTTCTAAACGGGTTATAATTGTTTGATTACTCTGAAGTCTCTGCTGAGTTTGTCTACAGTGCATGTTTTTTTTTTTTAGGATTCTCACCCAGTAGCTTTGTTGCTCACAAGAAACAGTTTTCCCTGTGGTAGCTATATATCTCTCTATCTATCTATCTATCTATCTATCTATCTATCTATCTATCTATCTATCTATCTATCTATCTATCTATGTCTGTGTGTATGTGTGTGTGTGTGTGTGTGTGTGTGTGTGTGTGTGTGTGTGTGTATATATATATATATATATATATATATATATATATATATATATATATATATACACACACACACACACACATAGATAAATTAAAACATCAAAATTATAATTGGTCAGCATTCAGAAAGTCAAAACATTCACATAAAATTGGAAAAAATACAGACAATACATTGTGCATTTTCTGAGACATAACCTCAGATAATTCAAATAACAAAAATTTGTTTGCAGTGGGTTTTATATATATATATATATATATATATATATATATATATATATTTACATACAGTGGATATAAAAAGTGTACACACCCCTGTTAAAATGCCAAGTTTTTGATATATGACAATGAGACCACAATAAATCATTTCAAAACTTTTCCCACCTTTAATAACCTGTACAATTCAATTGAAAAACAAACAAATCTGTTAGGGAAAAAAATATATATAAAAATGTACAATAAGCTGGTTGCATCAATGTGCACACCCTTAAACTATACTTTGTTGTATATGCAGTTTGTTGCATGTGCATACCCTTAAACTAATACTTTGTTGTATGCGCACACCCTTAAACTAATACGTTGTTGAAGCACCCATTGATTTAATTACAGCATTCAGTTTTCTTGAGTGAAAGTCTATCAGCATGGCACATCTTGACTTGGCAATATTTGCCAACTCTTCCTTGCAAAAGCACTCCATATCTGTCAGATTGTGAGGGCATCTCTTTTACACAGCCATCTTCAGGTCACCCCACATATTTTCTATTGGATTTAGGTCTGGGCTCTGGCTGGGCCATTCCAAAATCTTTAATTTTCTTCAGGTGATGCTATTCTTTTGTTGATTTGGATGTATGCTTGGGGTCATTGTCATTTTGAAAGGTGAAGTTCCTCTTCATCTTCCACTTTCTAGCAAACGCCTGAAGGTTATGGCCCAAAAGTGACTGGTATTTGGAACTGTTCATAATTCCCTCCACCTTGACTAAAGCCCCAGTTCCAGCTGAAGAAAAGCAACCCCAAAGCATGATACTGTCACCACCACCATGCTTTACTGTGGGGATGGTGTTCTTTTAGTGATGTGAAGTGTTGTTTTTGCACCACATGTACCTTTTGGAATTGTGGCCAAAAAGTTGAACCTTGGTCTCATCAGACCATAACACATTTTCCCACATGCTTTTGGGAGACTTAATGTATTTTGTCAAATTTTAGCCTGGATGTTTTTCTGTGTAAGAAAAGGCTTCCGTTTTGCAACCCTACCTCATAGTCCAGACATGTGGAGAATACTGGAGATAGTTGTCACATGTAATACACAACCAGTACTTGCCAGAAATTTCTGCAGCTCCTTCAGGGTTGTTGTAGGTCTCTTGGCAGCCTCCTTTACCAGTTTGCATCTTATCTTTTCATCAATTTTGGAGGGGCATCCAGTTCTTTGCAACATCACTGTTGTCCCATATTTTCTCCACTTTTTGATGACTGTCTTCACTGTGTTCCATGGTGTATCCAATGCTGTGGAAATTTTTTTGTACCCTTCTCCTGACTGATACCTTTCAACAGTGAGATCCCTTTGATGCTTTGTAAGCTCTCTGTGAACCATGACTTTTGCTGTAGAAGGCAACTGAGTACATTTCAGGAAAATCCTACTTGGACAGCTGAAATTTATTTGGGGTTAATCAGAGTCTCTTTAATTGATGGCAGGTGTGCACCAAAGAAGACTGAATGCTGTAATTAAATCAAAAGGTGCTTCAACAAAGTATTGGTTTAAGGACGTGCACACTTATGCCACCAGCTTATTGCACTTTTTTATTTTTTTATATTTTTTCGCCTAACAGATTTGTTTGTCTGTCAATTGAATTGTACAGGTTATAGGTGGGAAAAGTTTTGAAATGATTTATTGTGGTCTCATTTTTGTATATCCTAAAAACCTGGCATTTTAACAGGGGTGTGTACACTTTTTATATCCCCCATATATATGTATGTATATATATATATATATATATATATATATATATATATATATATATATATATATATATATATATATGTGTATATCATATATATATATATATATATATATATATATATATATATATATATATGTGTGTATATACATATATATATATATATATATAGGGTCTATATTAGATCACCAAATGCTTAAAAACGCGAATCGACCCTATGTAAACAAAAACTTTTAATTTCAAACTGTCAGAACAGGGATATTTTTTTCCTCGGGAAAAAAAATTGCTGTTCCAAAAAAAAAAACACTTTAAACATTATATTAAGTGGGGGGCTTCGCCTCCATACGCCCCCAATGTGGGGGGGCTGTGCCCCCACACCCCCCACTTAAATATACCAACTTCGAGACCACACTACAGTGCTGAAAATGGCAAATTAACGAAGCAGCCAAACAAATTCTTTCCCAAGGAAAGAATTTGCGTAAAAGCCACTTCGATCTTTTGTCGTTTCCGTCTTTTGAGTTCGACCAAGCCCTCTTCGGTCGTCTAATAGGGAATATATATATATATATATATATATATTTACTATCAAAATTACTATCAAAATTTTAATGTTTTTGAAATTAATTACTTACTCGAAAAACAATTGACCAATCAAAATAATGAAACATAATGACAATTTGAATTCGAGATTCGATTCTTGAGATCACACCATACAGGTATAGGGGATATTTCCCAAGCTTAATATTGCAGCGGACTCACATAAAAAAGTTTGGCAGCTTCCCTGTTGCCCAAATTATGTTGACAAGTAAGCTATTGTATTAAGCACCGAGGTGTTAATGCTTAATACAAGTTTCTGTGATACGGCTGTCAGTGAAATGATCACTGTAAAACCTTGGAGTGTTAATGTTTATTACAGGTTTCACACCAAATCAGTTAAAACTTCACCTACCATATCAATGGATCTGCTCCTTTCCATCTCTGGGATAAATGACACTATTTTCAACTTGCCATATTATCAAGCCCTTTCTCTTCCTTCATAATCCTATGCTCCACAACCAGTTTTCACCAATACCTGAATAGTTTTAGTATAATCTCCCAGCCGTAAGCATAGTTTTGTGACACTACTCACCCCCTGCCTCTATACTTCATATATAACTTTATGATAGCTATATACACACACACATATATATATATATATATATATATATATATATATATATATATATATATATATATATATATATATAATTATCTACAAGCCTGATTTATACTCAGCATCTTAACCACAATCTTAACATTTTCTCCGCAACATACTTCCTTTCCTCACCTCACTTTCTTTGAATTCCTAAGAGCACTAATCACACTATAGGTTCATAGTGAAGTACTCTTTTGTTGTGTTCAACAAAAAGTAAGTATATTCTAAGCTTGCATTGCACTTTTTTGTACTGCATTTTGATTAATTGCTGCTTCATTTTTTGCGGTTTCTACTGCTGTGACCAATTTTTTTTTTTTTGCATTTTGAATTTTAGTACATCTGAATTTCATAGCATAGGCTAGATTCAGACTTGCTGAATCTAGGCTGTTTGGTATTTATTGAGCACTAAAACCAGCCCTCCTACATTAAGAAGGCCCTCTTGCACCCTTGTGTCAGAAGTGTGTAGACGAGGATCCATCTGAGTTGAGGATCACTGGAAAAAGGTTCAGTTTTCGTCTTTTCCGTTGGTTAGTTTGTGTTAAACTTTTTAACTTTGCTTGTATTTAAGCACCGCATTTGCACAGAGCTGTGGACCATGCAATAGAGTTTTTAGCTGCCATGTACAGATGCAAATGTTTCAAAACACAAGCTTTCTCTTTACATCAGCTAGGGAACCTTCTTTAGCTTCACTGTCTCTCTGTGTGCAACACAGTTTCGCATTGCCATCCAGTGCCAGTGAGCAACTCAGCTGCATTTTCTGAGGTGCTGACGTAGTCTTCCACCCTTAGCCCATAGCTGCCTTTATTAGTCATCTAGCCCCATTCCCACTAGTTACTACAATATATACCTGCCATAATGGATGGACAGTTTCCCATCATTTCTCCAGCCAGACTGATTGACATGGGCATTCTGAGGCAATGTAGCAATTGCCTCATGTACAGTGACAACCATTTGCTCCTAAAGCAAACAAATACAGTATGTAAGAGATGTAACTATACTATGAAATTAGAATCAACCCTCTCATATAATAATAAACAAGACATACAACTGGTTGTCAGCAGACACATCTCCTGTTTCACACAAGATATGGTCAAGAGACATAAACCAACATATCCGGAGGTACTCACTAAGAGCCTACCAAAAGACCAGAGACCTCCCAAGTGCAAACAATATACACATACTGGTACATGAACAGAATCCACCACTACACATATCAACACACATAGTAGTGTCTCAATAATTAAGCCCCTAAGGCAAAGCACCTCAAAATCACATGTTCTGGTCATAGGCAAGTCGAAAGGGAGACACAGAGATGTCCCCCTCACCAGATTGAACAGGGCAAAGGTCATGGTCAGCTGTCTGTCAGGTGCCAGGATCTAACATATCACTCACTCACTCAAGTCAATCAGCAACAGTTAATGTTATGACTCTGTCATAGTATATGTTGATGTGAATGACTTGAGATATACCTCCCTGGACTAAATGAAGAGAGACATAAAACTCTCAGATTATGTGTCCCAAGCAGGTATGTCCCTAGCCCTCAGCAGTATTCTACCTTCACCTAGGATGATACCACAATACAGTTAAAAATGATTGATTTCAATAATTGGCTTAGCTTCTGTTGTCACTGTAGGGGGGATCCAGTATCTGTCTGCCTTGGAAGACATGCTCAACAATCCACATTGCTTTGCCAGAAATGACCTACCTGTCTCCTCAAGGCTTTTGGATATTGGCAAAGATGCTTGCCTCCCCCATAGTGACTTTTTTAGGAAATGTCCAAATAACAAAACTTCTGATGTAATGAAACCCACTAAAGACAAACCCAAGGTCATGCTGCTTAATGCTAGGAGCCTAAACAGTAAACTGCACTCCCTGGCAGCACTGGTTACCTTGGAAGATGCTGACATTTGTGCAGTCACTGAGACTTGGTTCAAGGCCATGAAGAACACCTCAAAGATACAAGGCTCCAATGCCTTTCACACATTCAGACTCCAAAATAAATGTGAAAGAACTAAAGATGGAGGTGTATCCATCTTCATTAAATCCAAATGCACCTTGAGACTGGTGAAACAGTAAGACTCTCTTGAGCTACTCCTGCTCCAATTAACTATAGGTAAAATACCCTTCCACATCATCGCTAGGCAGAGTCGCACTGTATACAGCCAAACACCTCGGTCATGGGAGATTTCAACTATCCTTCCATCAAGTGGGCAACTTACATGAGCCCTCCTGGGAGTATATTCACCTGATATACTCTGCCTCACAGAAACATGGCTAAAACCTGCCACTAAGGACAATGAAGTCCTGCCACCTGGGTACAACATGCATAGACTTAATCGTACCCAAAAAATGGGCGGAGGGGTAGCAATACTCTATAAGTCTACCTTATCTGTCACCATAGACACCCTACAACCCCACTATTCAATAATGCCGAAATTATTATCACAAAGCTACATATTAACAACCAAAAAAGCATAAAATTTGTCTGTGTCTACATTCCCCCAGGGAAGAACACAGACACCCTTGAGGAGTTCCTAACCTGGCTCAATAACAACCAGCCACAGGAAACCATAATCCTCAGGGACTTCAACATTGACAGGAATGCCTGTTCCTCTCAATCACCGACAACCCATGTAAACCGCCATGGATTTACCCAAACCATAACCTCACCCACTAGGCTAAGTAAATCACAAAACAAAGCCTGTACCCTGGACTGGATACTCATCAACAACTCCCCACATCTCTATACGGCAGGCACCTTACCAGATGATCTAAGTGATCATTGCCTCACATATGTACTCCAGCTTAAGATTAACGACTGTCACCAACCCACCTACAGAACTATAAGAAGCAACAAAAACTTTGATCTCCAAAAGCTTAACAATGAACTAAAGGCATGCAACTGGTCTGTCCTAAAAAACCTCCCCCTAGATGAAGCTATCATTTACTTTAACGCCAAATTCCTGGCTATTCTCGACCTTCATGCACCTAGTCTACTAGTCAGACTAGTAGAACCAAGGTCAATGCTGCACCTTGGCTCACTAAAGATACTAGGACCAAAATCACATTAAGAAATAAAGCATGGGCCACCTATCGGACAACTAAAACCCAACCTGACCAACTCTTATTTAGGCAACTAAGAAATGATGTGAAAAAATCCATAACTATAGATAAAAAGAACTGCTACTACTACCACCTACAACAAGTACACAAATCTAAACCTCAGAAATTCTGGACAGGAATAAACTGACTCCTCCACCCAGGACAAACCACCACCCCAAACCCATCTGCCACTAATCAAAACCCCCCAGAAGACATTGCCAACTCCTTTAACACCTTCTTCACTGAATCCATCCAAACTTTAACAAACCAACTCACACCCACTGGTTCTAATCCAAACATAACCAATTCCAAAGCCATAACTCCCTTCAGTCTCCAACCAGTCTCCACTCAACTCATTAAGACCCTACTTAGGAAACTAAGCCCCACCACCCTGGCTGCAGACCTCCTCCCAGCTGACTTCTTAGAACAGGCTGCAGATGCAATTGCATACCCCATCTCTGTCCTTATCAACCGAACCATATCAGAAGCCATTATCCCCAACATATGGAAAATGTCACATGTCATACCTCTTCACAAGGGGGGGCAGTTCCACTGAACTGTCTATCTACAGGCTCATAGCTATTTTGTCACCACTATCTAAGATCATGGAGAAGTGTGTTCATATTCAACTCATGAAATATCTCACACAAAACAAACTACAATCCAACTCGCAACATGGCTTTAGGCCTAATCATAGCACCACAACAGCCCTCCTCTCTTTCTCAAACACTATAAACCACAACTGTAACAATAACAAACTGACCTCTGCTCTCTTCCTAGACCTATCCAAGGCCTTTGACATGGTGGATCACAAAATGTTAATGAACAACTTGGAGGCCTACAACTTAAACAAACAGGCCCTCCAGTGGTTTGATTCCTACCTACAAGGTAGGCAACAGGCAGTACTGTGGCAGGGTAAACTCTCTTCACACCTCCCCATCAGACTTGGAGTCCCCCAGGGCTCAATACTAGGTCCCCTTCTTTTCTCCATATTTATAAATGAACTTAGCACAGTCATTCCAGAGGCTACTTGCATTCAATCTGCTCTGCCACCACCCCAGCAAATCTTACCACAACAACCCAAAGCACCTTCAACAAGGTTGAAAAATGGCTATTAAACCAATGTCTAATACTAAATCCCAACAAAACTAAGTTACTTCTCTTCGCCCCAACAAATAGTACCACCTCACCACTGTTCAACATAACAGCTAATAATGGTACCATCATCTCCCCAGCAACCCAAACTAAACTGTTGGGTGTCACGATTGACAACAACCTCAGGTTTGATGTTCACATCAATCAAACTATAAAAACTATCAATAAAAAATTCGGTAGTCTCTATAGGATCAAATCACTTCTCACCACGCAGGCTAGAATTGCAATCGCCCGCTCCCATCTTCTATCTACCCTTCTTTAAGCCTCCCCTCTCTTCTCCCATCTGAGCAAAACCAATCTTAATAAATTGTCATCATGTTACAACCACATTGCTAGATTTGCAACTGGCACACCCTACCGCACCCACCACTGTCAGAACCTGAATCTCCTGGGCTGGCTGGAACTACCCCACCTCCTACAGCTCAACCTGCTCAAAGTTGCCCATAAAATGCTCCACCATCCGGACACTACTCCAGCCCTAAGAAACATAATCTGCCCCTACAGCAACAATCGATTACTCCACTCATCCACCAAACTCCTAGCACTTACAATCAAATCCAACCATGCTGCAGGCGACTCCCTCTTCCCAACTCTGTCGGTAAAAACTGGAACTCACTACCAGCTGATCAGCTGACCTTACCCTAGAGTCTTCACCAAGGATATTTAAATACAAACCTAAAAGCCACCTCAAATCACACTGGATATGCCCCTGTACCAACCCCGACTAGTACCCCACACATCCCTCCACCTCACTTTTAATAAATGTCCTTGCCCATCCATCCCTCTTCATCTAACCAGGGAGATCCTTCACGATAGCTACTCAAGGTATTGTTTGTGTAAATAAAATATCTTAAACCCAAGGTAATATGTTATCAATACCAATTACTTGAACTGAAATGTATGCCTCAGGCCTCATGGATGATTGTATTTACTATGTCTGCAATCAGCTTGTATGTCTGTAACCTCAGTTATTGGACTATGTATTTTTGTAATGCCTATAACCTAAGTGCAATGTTCCTAGTATTTGTAATTTGTATATGTAATTTGGAGCTTTTCTCCCCGGGACTCGGCTGAAAATGGACATGTATCCAGTCGGACCATCCCGGTTAACAAATGTAAAATAAAATAAATAAATAAATAAATAAATAAATAAATAAATAAACATGATTGTTTCGGGATTCCTGGATTTTGTTAATTCAAATGCCCTGGGACAGTTAGCCCACATCCCCACAAGACGCTGAAATATCTTGGACCTAGTGCTCACCAACATGGGGGGGGGGTCACTGCACTCCCCCTTGTGTGTTGCCCTCTCTGGTAAGATCAGACCATAAATCTGTCTCATTTTTAGTAAAGATCAAACCTGACAACCCCACAGGAGTAAAGAAACTGAAAAGTTTCTCCAAAGCAAACTATTGCCTACTAAATGATGTTATAAAAAGTTTCACTGCCCCTGCCAACATATCCAACAATGACTCCTATGCAGAGGAATACACAAATGCTCTATATAGTCACTTAAACAAATGCATTGACTCAGCTGTACCTAACAGGAACAAAACCAGTTTTTCCCAAAAAAACAAAAAACAAGCCACCCTGGTGGACTGTAAGTATAAATAACAAAAGAAATAAACTGATATCTAAGAACAGGAGGGAGCTTACTCAACAGAGGAAGAATACCATCTGTGACTTGAACAAGCAAATCAGATACCTTGTTAAGTCTGCTAAGGCTAGCTATGAGCCTAAATTAGCATTCCCCAGCTAAAGACAATCACAAGGCATTTCTTTAGCTACGTCCAAAACCTAAAAGGGAATGTCCAGCTGTGTGCAGAACTTATAGCAGAAGGTACAACTCACACTGAATTTGAAATTGCCAACCTGCTAGCTGACAGATTTTGCAATAACTTCACCTCACCTGTCCCCACCAGACATATCCCAAAGCATTCCTAACACCAGTCCCCACTGAGTATCTCCAAAGAACAGGTCATACAAGCACTCTCTAAGGCCAAAAACACATCTTCTATGGGACCAGATAACATCCCAGGCTGCTTACTAAGCAATCTAAAACAAGACTTAGCAGAACCACTTGTCACTTTCTTTAACCATAAACTCAGAACTGGCTTTGCTCTGGCAGAGTGGAGAACAGCAATAGTAAGGGGGTCCATCAAATGACCCCAGGAACTATCATCTCATAAGCCTAACCAGCCTTATCTATAAGGCTATGGAAAGAATCATCATGCATTTTATCCAGAAGGACATAGGCAACCTTTAAACTCTTGACCTGACCCAGTTTGGTTTTGTCAAGGGTAGATCTTGCTTATTAAACCTAGTAGACTTCTTTGAGAATGTCACCAAAGCCCTGAATAAGGGCAAAACAGTACATACTGCCTATCTTGATTTAGCCAATGCCGTTGACACAATCTCCCATTCAGATATCATAGATAAACTCTACCAAACAGTAGAATAAACCTGCCAGTTCAAATGGTGCAGCAACAAAAGTAGTCCAGTTGTAGAGAGCAGAAGAAGCTCACACCAAAACCACGAAATGTTGGCCAAAAAAGTTTCATCATGCTAGTACTTCCAACAAGAGGGCAGTACTTTCACATAATACAATCCGCTTCATCAGGCATTAAATAAAACTGTTCTCTACAGAGAGTTATTTATACTAAATAATCACATAACTAAGCAATTAATTAAAAACAATTAAAACAATCTGTAACCTATTTACACTACATAATTGTGTATGTGTGTTAGTTCAGGTTTCAAATAAAAATAGCCATTGAACCCTGGTGGAATAAATGCTCTAAAATAGAGAATCCATTTGTTCTCACATCTTTCAGTTATATTATATATATATCACCACCACACAAAGATTCATGAATGGCTTCTAATATAAAAAAAATAAAATTGTGAGAAGTATTTGTCTCCAAAATGTGCTTATATAAACCTCATAACTTTTCTCTTTATTTCAGACAAGCTATTACTAATATAGTTTTTCAACTTCTGATTCGTTTTACCAATATGGTATAAATTACATTTTGCACATAAAGCCATGTATACTAAGCTTTTTGTGTCACAATTGCCACTAGCAGTAATTTTAAAAACTGCATTTCTGAGTGGATCAATAAAATGTGTCTGAGTAAAAATATGTTTACAAAAAACACATTTATGGCATGTATGAATACCATTACTCTTTGAAGCATGCTTAACATTATAGGCATACTGTTCCTTATAACATAGCTTGTTCTTTATGTTAGAACACCTCTTGTGTGTAAATAGAGGTTTTTCAAGATATACATTCTGTAACTCAGGAACATGTGACAAAACAGACCAATGCTTATTTACAATCTTTTTAATAACAGAAGTATTTTGATCATAAGTCAGAACTTATCTACAGCATGCCTTGTTATGTTTGTTCTCATATTTATTTGATTGCGTATTTGTTCTCATGTTATTATGCGCTTCAGAAAAAATGGGGGGGTAATGTGATGATCTATTAATAACATAATTCTTTATCTGTGAAATGGTATTAGTATGATAACCACATTTCATAAAGTCAGATGCCATTTCTTGTAATTGTACTTCTAAAGTTCATTATCCCCCAGATTTACTAATCTTCTGTGCAAGACTAGCTTAGTACTACATGGAAGCATCCATTTAAGAGCAGGACGGCAGCGCGCCATGCATATTAATGAGGTGTGCTGCCTGAGCTCCTAATCTTACACGGAGCGTGTAGGAGTGCAGGGTGCATGTCTGAGAACAGAGTTCTCAGAATATACATGCCTTCGCAATGGAGAACAGCAGAAAGGCCTAATAAATGAGAGAGACCACTCATAGGTGTCCATATATCCCCAACAACATTCCTCCTCATGTACAACAGCAAGTAAATACAAATAAAATGAACAAACCCTTTTTTTATTAAAACTTCGATTAAAGCTAACCGTAGATGGGCGGGTGTGCCCATCACTTAGCTACAGTTAATGCAGCTTAAATGGCTGAAGAGGATAACAAGGAAGATATATGCAAATGAAGCAGTATAGCAATAGAGTAGTGGGCAGATCATTCGCCTTACGAGCAGGCATTCCTGGATCGAGTCCCACTGCAGCACATTCCATTTTTCATGTGAAATCAGTTTATGAAGATTTTTTTGCTGTAAAACATACTAAATAACATTTAAATATGAACTGGAGTACTGCATTAAATGCACATGTGAGGTGTCAGTGTCATAATGTTGCAAAGTCCCCAGATAAGCACATGTGCCCCAATACAGTATATGTACACAGGAATCATGGATACAAATGGAAGGTAAAATGTGTAATGAATGACAACACCATACAGCTTCCAAATCCCCCACCTTGCCAAGAACCATTACATATAACTATCTAAATCAGTGCAATTGTAAGCAGGACTAAGCACCAGTAAGCAAGTGTAAGCAACAATAAGTAGTAGCAAGCATATGTAAGCACTAGTAAGCGGATTTAAACCCATTTGTGTGGGGGTAAGCAATGCGCACACAGGTTAAGCAATATTGAAGCTAACTCTCTGTAAGCATCATTACCGGAGGTTAGCATTGCTTACCCTCATGCAAACCCACGCAAAACCCATGCAAACCCACTTACAACTGCTCAAAAGTGCCTTAATCACTCTGTATCCAATGGCCCTTGTTTTGCCCAGCAACAAAATAAACAGCCTTGCAGGTCCTGAACCCAGGACCCTATACACTATAGTTACAGTAGTTAACCACCAAGCCATCACAGCAGTACAGAGGAATGAGGTATCACCAAACAAGTCCTCACTATAGTACAATCAAACTGAACTTGTGAAAGGAATCAGTATACAGTCATATGTTCCATAACTGACTACATAACATAAATATGTGAACTGGAGTACAGCAGTAAGCCCAGAAGTGAGGTGTAATTGTGAAAGAGTGTTGAAGTCCCCAATAAAACACAATGACCCCATACAGTGTACCTACACATGAATCATGGATACCAAGCATACATATAAGATGTAATGAATAGGAAATCAATGCCAAAAAGAAAATATAATGCAAAGTCTAATGTAAGCAACTCTAAGAATTGCACAGGCCAGCTTAGGAGGTGTAGGCAATGTGTAGACCAACTAACTCAGTGTGCCCAGTGATATACCCCTTTAAACAATGCCAACCTTAGATAAGCAGGTTTGCCCATAGCTTAGCCTTTTCAAAACCAGCCAATCAAGGAAAAGTGAGGGAAATCGGCAGTACTTAAACCCAACAAGTGGAAATACATCTCATAACTGATTGTAGCTTCCCCTTTAGGCACTCTGTCAGGAAGGGGAGAAGGTGTGCGCTTTCAGGCGCAGTGTTGGTGCATCCAGGAGTCCAGAGTCATGGCATGACTCCTTGTCAAAGACCATGAGCAGAGACTGTTGCAGGGCCAGTACCAGGGTTCCCAATACAAGGCCGAAGCCTGGGACAGTCTTACCTGTGATCTCACCAGTGCCAGTGGCATACCCAGAACTGGTAAGCAGGTCAGGTATCACTATGCCAACTTGAAGCAGCATAAGGAGGACCTCTTGGAGCAGTGGATCCAAGAGGCTAGAACAGCAGGGGATGTCCCAGCTGTGTGTAAGTATCACCCCACTATGTGTGTAATAATTGCCAGCTCATGTATATCATGGATATGTATGGCTAAATATTCCTCTTATGTCCCCTACAGCTGCAATGGAGTGGGCTACGAACCAGGAGGCCCACATAAGTCACCTGGTGAGGTTGCAATGTGAGGCAGGTCAGTAATACTCATGCATTCACCGTCATAGGAAATAAAACTAAAAGTATTAGTAAATTAATTGCCTGTATAAAACCTGTATTGTTCAAGGCAAGTACTGCATACACCGGAAAATATGGCAGGAAGAGTCTCATACAGTTTGTATGTAAATAAACAGTAATAGCCTGACAGTAAAGTTCTAACTGCTGGACTGCATGTGTATACTCTGGTATCATATGATAATGTAGATTTGCAATCATGTAATAGGACTGTTGTATTAACCACTGTTACCCACACTGTGTACCATAAATGGAATGTGTAGGAATGCCTGTATATGACTAGTGTAATCCCCAGAGGCCATTTAGTACAACTGAGAGACACAGAGACAGAAAACAGGGAAAAGGTAGACAATAAGAGCACGAACGAAACCAAAAACCAAATAAACGAGAAGAGCACAGACTGGCTGAAGAATAAATCACTTTACTTCGAATAAATAAATAAAATAGCACAAGCACAAGTTAATATCCAAACAGTAAGGTAAGCGCTTTCGTTTGGCAGTTGCCAAACATTTTCAAACAACCAAAAACATCACTTCCTGTTGCTTAAATACTCTAATTTAGTGATGTAATAATTGCTAGAACTGCGGAACCTTAAAGATACAGTATTTCCTAAAAAATGTAGCAATAACAAGTAACCATAAGATTTATAAATAAACTGTTACAATCAATCAGCACGTGAAACATGATCGTTTCAACAAATACATTAAAGACATTCATAAACATAATAAAATAACCCGTTAAAAACTCATGTGCATTTGATTACCATTATGTGTAAAATAATGTTGTATAAGACTTTTTTTGAAATGACATTAACTTACTTTAATAAATAACCTACAAAAACACTCAATGCCTAAACATTCTCCATAACACACACATCTAAATCGGACCTGTTGTCAACAAATAAATAAATAAATAACGTTCGCGCTACATGGTTAGCTCTATTTTTTACAATGACTTCAAAATAAGAATCCTTATAACAGTCTCAACCCAAGTAAAGATGGCAATTCCAAAATAATGTAACCAGTTGGTGCCAACCTTGTGAGTGAGCCAATAAGAACGTGAGTATATGTATGTATATATATAAAAAACGTAAAACTAGATGTACCTAAAGGGGGTGTATGTTGAAAAAATATATATATTTTCTTTATTTAAGTCAACTGAATGAACAACCAAACGAAGGTGTTGTAATTGAGTACTATGAATAATGTGTGTTATTAATTAATGAACTAACGTAACAAGGTTCTGAAAGAAATTGCTGTTAATAAAATATACAATGAATAGTTTTGTTAATGTTGAAAACTAATTAATAACAATTTGTGATGTCTTCAATAAATAATAAATTAATACCATAAAATGTAATTATAAAAAGTAATAATAATAATTTTAATATAAATATATGTATAAAATATAAATATATAAACATATAAATATATATATATATATGTACAAATATATAAATATTAAAAACAATCTAAAAAATGAATTAATTTTTGTAATCTTTCAGGTACTAAAAATGTATTTGAATATATGAAAATATATGAAATGTTTGTATATATCCAAACGGATAACCTGTAAATAATTATCTAGTAAGACTTTTTAATTTTAAAATACTAGCAATGGAAATGGTATTGTTCAATCCTGGCCAATTATGTGCGTTAAGTTTTATTTGCCATTGTAATTCTAGTTTTTCCAATAATGGTGGCCATGTGCCACCCCTGGCATCCAAATTTAGAACATCTAGTGCAACAAATTTAAAAGAATGGGATGCATAAGTGATAACATGTCTAGCTAGGGCATTCATTTCGTTACGGTCACGTATAGCTCTAATATGTTCTCCCATGCGATCCTTCAATTTCCTTTCCATTTTACCTACGTAAAACGCTGTGCATGTACAACATAAGGCACAATATACTATTTTTTCGCTAATACAACAAACTTTTTCCTTTATCCGAACATTTGTACCATTAATTACTAGTTCAGTGGTTTCAAACACATAACTACAATATTTACACCTGCCACATTTATACATTCTCCCTTGTTTTCTGTTGTATATGTTTTCCATACATTTTTTCAAATTAGTACCTTTTTTTATATACTATTGATGGATTATAATTAAAATACTGGTGTAAAAATGGATCGGCTATTAGAAGTTGCCAATTTTTTATGAGTATCTTGTTAATTGAGCCACTGTCAGAATTGAAGGTAGTAGTGAAACTTCTAGTGAAATTTTTGAATTCACTAGTAGTTTGAGTGTGAGAAACATTATACTTGGAATAAACTAAATCAGAAGTATTCGATTGTGTATTAGTATCATCCATATTAACAACCTCTATGGAATCTGTAATTACATTGTTCATCTGATTCAATAGAGGTCTGAAATGTGAATTATCGCTTTTAGTTATTATTTCTACCATAACATCATTTATCAATCTATTAGGATACCCTCTGTTTTTGAACATTCCACATAAATTCAAACATTCAGATATAAAATCATCCCTGTTACTAATCATTCTTGCTGCTCTGACGAACTGGCCTTTTAGAACCGCTCTTTTTTGAGCATAGGGATGGCAACTATCGAAATGCAAAAAACTATTGCTGTAAGTCTTTTTACGAAATATTTTTGATATATATCTCTTATCATTATAATCTTTTTCTAGTAAGACATCCAAATAAGCTATTGTGTTTTTATTAAATAAACCTGTAAATTTTAAAAAGGATGTAGTTGAATTAATATAATTTAGAAATTCATCTATTCCTTCTTTATTCCCGTTCCATAAAATAAATATATCATCTAAAAAACATAAGTAAATTCTGCAATGAGTAAAAAATGGAGAATTAAAAATGAATTTCTTTTCCCATACACACATTACTATATTTGCGTAGAGGCCTCCACAAGGAGATCCCATAGCTACCCCTTCATTTTGTAAATAGATGTTATTATTGAAAAATATAAAATTGTTTTTTAAAATAATATCAATTAACTGGTCAAATAAATTAATACTATCTTGAATTAAACCCTTTTCCATCAAATATAAATTTACCCATTCCATTCCTATGTGATGTGGGATAACGGAACATAAGTCTTTGACGTCAATCGTTAAAAAATATCATTTTCATTATATGTTACAGTTCCCATTGTAGACAAAAAGTTCCAAGAATCTTTTAATAAATAGTTTTCTGCTTGTATATATGATTTTAATTTGTTATCAATAAATTTTGCTATGGGATTAGTAATAGAACCCTGTGTGTCCACAATGGGTCTGAACGGAGGTATATTTATGTCTTTGTGAATTTTAGGGACTCCAAACATAGTGGGAGTCCTTGGATCACTGACATTCATATAATTAAATTCATCAATATTAATATCCCCTTCAATAAATAAGTCATGAAGTATCCCTCTAATGCATCTATAAGCTCCATTTAATTCATTAATGGAGCTCCTTTTATATGTATTACTATTTAGAATAGCTTCTATTTTGATATTATAGTCTTGAGTGTTGAATATAGTCATACCCCCACCTTTTTCCGGTTTTATAAGTCTAACACTTTTTGTTTACATTAGTGTCTTTAACATATCATTCTCCTCTTTAGTTAAGTTGTATTTCTTGTTTTTAGTTCCTGAAGATTCAAGTGCACGAAAATCCAGTTCACACAATTTTTCAAAAATTTCCAAAGTTGGATGCAATGGAGGATTGTATGAACTGGAAATATAGAATGGTTTAATTACCTGTTCTGTATTTTGAAACAACAAGCTTAAATTCAATTTACGAACAAAAACTTTAAGATCAATTATTGAATGCACAATACTCATATTTTTGTTGGGAATGAATGTTTGTCCATGTGACAACAAGTCACAAATGCAATTGTCAAAAACATAATCAGAATAATTATATACAGTAAAATCTTTGGTATTGTTTGTATAAATGACAGGGCAACTAGGTGCAGATGTTGTATAAACTAGTTGCCTCTCCAATGGCCTCTGTTGTAATTGTTCCTTCCCCTCGAGAAAGTCCCCCGAGTGTAAAATTGATTCTGTGACCCCCAATTTCTCCTTTGATTTTGTTGCTGCGCTGCTTGCTGACGTTGTTGTAACCTTTCCGACCTCCGAAGGGGAGGAAAATAATCTGCTTCTAAAAAATCATTTTCTTCAATTTCAACGTGTTCAATACTCATGTTAGAATTATTATTTGTCTCATTTCTGACGTCATGGGATATAGTTTTAAAATCCCATTGTTGAGATATGGGGGGTGGGGGGTAAGCAATGCCCTGTCCATAGGCATTAATGTCTCTCTCTAGTTTTTTACGCTTCCTGTCTTTAATCAACTTCATCTTTTCATCAATAGATTTAAAAATATGTTGATAGTCAAAATCATTGTTAGAAAAAGCCAAGTCATTTTTTACTGCTGAGTCAAGTGCATTAGCTTTCTTGGATAAAGAATCAATTGTCTTCTTATTGTCGCAGATGACTAAATTCATATAATCTATACCAAACTTGTCAAAAAGTTTAATTAAGTCAGTATGCAAGGTTGAATTAGCTGTGAGACCAGTAGGGAATCGCCATACACATAATCCCTTTGGAACTATATTGTTCTTTACACATTCCGAAAAATAATTGTTGTCCATTTGTAATTTCTTTATTTTTAACAAAACATGATCTAATTCAGTCAATTTGTCGTGATAAGTTTTAGGCATACCTGAAGTGAGGTTTGTTGTAAGTAAAAAAACACTGTCTCTGTTTAACCAGGAAGAAAAATCATTTCTCGATGTACCAGTTACAGCTGTTCTAGATGGCCGTTCATCCGTGCCTGTATCCGTTCGATCCCAAGGCATCACAGCTGAAGTAGAAGCCCTAACATCAGGTTCCCCAGTATTTGACCCATTTATATCCACAAATGGGTTAGAATGAAGTGAAAGATTAGAACATTGCAACAGATTGCATTGTTCTACTGGTCAAGTCTATCAGTTAGTTTTTGAATTAGTTGCGTTAGGTTACCAAGCATGTTATCTGATCCAGTTTTGGACTCCGTCTCAGCCACATCCATGGAGTAAGATACCAAGACAATAAGAGCATGAACGAAACCAAAAACCAAATAAACGAGAAGAGCACAGACTGGCTGAAGAATAAATCACTTTACTTCGAATAAATAAATAAAATAGCACAAGTACAAGTTAATATCCAAACAGTAAGGTAAGTGCTTTCGTTTGGCAGTTGCCAAACTTTTTCAAACAACCAAAAACATCACTTCCTGTTGCTTAAATACTCCAATTTAGTGATGTAATAATTGCTAGAACTGCGGAACCTTAAAGATACAGTATTTCCTAAAAAATGTAACAATAACAAGTAACCGTAACATTTATAAATAAACAGTTACAATCAATCAGCACGTGAAACATGATCGTTTCAACAAATACATTCAAGACATTCATAAACATAATAAAATAACCCATTAAAAACTCTTGTGTGCATTTGATTACCTTTATGTGTAAAATAATGTTGTATAAGACTTTTTTTGAAATGACATTAACTTACTTTAATAAATAACCTACAAAAACACTCGATGCCTAAACATTCTCCATAACACGCACATCTAAATCGGACCTGTTGTCAACAAATAAATAAATAAATAACGTCCGCACTACATGGTTAGCTCTATTTTTTACAATGATTTTAAAATAAGAATCCTTATAACAGTCTCAACCCAAGTAAAGATGGCAATTCCAAAATAATGTAACCAGTTGGTGTCAACCTTGTGAGTGAGCCAATAAGAATGTGAGTATATGTATGTATATATATATAAAAAACGTAAAACTAGATGTACCTAAAGGGGGTGTATGTTGAAAAAATATATACATATTTTCTTTATGTAAGTCAACTGAATGAACAACCAAACGAAGGTGTTGTAATTGAGTACTATGAATAATGTGTATTAATGAACTAACGTAACAAGGTTCTGAAAGAAATTGCTGTTAATAAAATATACAATGAATAGTTTTGTTAATGTTGAAAACTAATTAATAACAATTTGTGATGTCTTCAATAAATAATAAATTAATACCGTAAAATGTAATTATAAAAAGTAATAATAATAATTTTAATATAAATATATGTATAAAATATAAATATATATATATATATATATATATATATATATATATATATATATATATATATATGTGTACAAATATATAAATATTAAAAACAATCTAAAAAATGAATTAATTTTTGTAATCTTTCAGGTACTAAAAATGTATTTGAATATATGAAAATATATGAAATGTGTGTATATATCCAAAAGGATAACCTGTAAATAATTATCTAGTAAGACTTTTTAATTTTAAAATACTAGCAATGGAAATGGTATTGTTCAATCCTGGATAATTATGTGCTTTAAGTTTTATTTGCCATTGTAATTCTAATTTTTCCAATAATGGTGGCCATGCGCCACCCCTGGCATCCAAATTTAGAACATCTAGAGCAACAAATTTAAAAGAATGGGATGCATAAGGGATAACATGTCTAGCTAGGGCATTCATTTCGTTACGGTCACGTATAGCTCTAATATGTTCTCCCATGTGATCCTTCAATTTCCTTTCCGTTTTACCTACGTAAAACGCTGTGCATGTACAACATAAGGCACAATATACTATTTTTTCGCTAGTACAACAAACTTTTTCCTTTCTCCGAACATTTGTACCATTAATTACTAGTTCAGTGGTTTCAAACACATAACTGCAATATTTACACCTGCCACATTTATACATTTTCCCTTGTTTTCTGTTGTATATTTTTTCCATACATTTTTTCAAATTAGTACCTTTTTATATACTATTGATGGATTATAATTAAAATACTGGTGTAAAAATGGATCGGCTATTAGAAGTTGCCAATTTTTTATGAGTATCTTGTTAATTGAGCCACTGTCAGAATTGAAGGTAGTAGTGAAACTTCTAGTGAATTTTTTTAATTCACTAGTAGTTTGAATGTGAGAAACATTATACTTGGAATAAACTAAATCAGAAGTATTCGATTGTGTATTAGTATCATCCATATTAACAACCTCTATGGAATCTGTAATTACATTGTTCATCTGATTCAATAGAGGTTTGAAATGTGAATTATCGCGTTTAGTTATTAATTCTACCATAACATCATTTATCAATCTATTAGGATACCCTCTGTTTTTGAACATTCCACATACATTCAAACATTCAGATATAAAATCATCCCTGTTACTAATCATTCTTGCTGCTCTGACGAACTGGCCTTTTAGAACCGCTCTTTTTTGAGCATAGGGATGCCAACTATCGAAATGCAAAAAACTATTGCTGTAAGTCTTTTTACGAAATATTTTTGATATATTTCTCTTATTATTATAATCTTTTTCTAGTAAGAGATCCAAATAAGCTATTGTGTTTTTATTAAATAAACCTGTAAATTTTAAAAAGGATGTAGTTGAATTAATATAATTTAGAAATTCATCTATTCCTTCTTTATTCCCGTTCCATAAAATAAATATATCATCTAAAAAACGTAAGTAAATTCTGCAATGAGTAAAAAATGGAGAATTAAAAATGAATTTCTTTTCCCATACACACATTACTATATTTGCGTAGAGGCCTCCACAAGGAGATCCCATAGCTACCCCTTCATTTTGAAAATAGGTGTTATTATTGAAAAATATAAAATTGTTTTTTAAAATAATATCAATTAACTGGTCAAATAAATTAATACTATCTTGAATTAAACCCTTTTCCATCAAATATAAATTTACCCATTCCATTCCTAGTTGATGTGGGATAACGGAATATAAGTCTTTGACATCAATCGTTAAAAAAATATTATTTTCATTATATGTTACAGTACCCATTGTAGACAAAAAGTTCCAAGAATCTTTTAATAAATAGTTTTCTGCTTGTATATATGATTTTAATTTGTTATCAATAAATTTTGGTATGGGATTGGTAATAGAACCCTGTGCATCCACAATGGGTCTGAATGGAGGTATATTTATGTCTTTGTGAATTTTAGGGACTCCAAACATAGTGGGAGTCCTTGGATCACTGACATTCATATAATTAAATTTGTCAATATTAATATCCCCTTCAATAAATAAGTCATGAAGTATCCCTCTAATGTGTCTATAGGCTCCATTTAATTCATTAATGGAGCTCCTTTTATATGTATTACTATATAGAATAGCTTCTATTTTGATATTATAGTCTTGAGTGTTGAATATAGTCATACCCCCACCTTTTTCCGGTTTTATAAGTCTAACACTTTTTGTTTACATTAGTGTCTTTAACATATCATTCTCCTCTTTAGTTAAGTTATATTTCTTGTTTTTAGTTCCTGAAGATTCAAGTGCACGAAAATCCAGTTCACACAATTTTTCAAAAATTTCCAAAGTTGGATGCAATGGAGGATGGTATGAACTGGAAATATAGAACGGTTTAATTACCTGTTCTGTATTTTGAAACAACAAGCTTAAATTCAATTTATGAACAAAAACTTTAAGATCAATTATTGAATGCACAATACTCATATTTTTGTTGGGAATGAATGTTTGTCCACGTGACAACAAGTCACAAATGCAATTGTCAAAAACATAATCAGAATAATTATATACAGTAAAATCTTTGGTATTGTTTGTATAAATGACAGGGCAACTAGGTGCAGATGTTATATACATTAGTTGCCTCTCCAATGGCCTCTATTGTAATTGTTCCTTCCCCTCGAGAAAGTCCCCCGAGTGTAAAATTGATTCTGTGACCCCCAATTTCTCCTTTGATTTTGTTGCTGCGCTGCCTGCTGATGTTGTTGTAACCTTTCCGACCTCTGAAGGTGAAGAAAATAATCTGCTTCTAAAAAATCATTTTCTTCAATTTCAATGTGTTCAATACTCGTGTTAGAATTATTATTTGTCTCATTTCTGACGTCATGGGATATAGTTTTAAAATCCCATTGTTGAGATATGGGGGGTGGGGTGTAAGCAATGCCCTGTCCATAGGCATTTATCTCTCTCTCTAGTTTTTTAAGCTTCCTGTCTTTAATCAACTTCATCTTTTCATCAATAGATTTAAAAATACATTGATAGTCAAAATCATTGTTAAAAAAAGCCAAGTCATTTTTTACTGCTGAGTCAAGTGCATTAGCATTCTTGGATAAAGAATCAATTGTCTTCTTATTGTCGCAGATGACTAAATTCATATAATCTATTCCAAACTTGTCAAAAAGTTTAATTAAGTCGGTATGCAAGGTTGAATTAGCTGTGAGACCAGTAGGGAATCGCCATACACGTAAACCCTTTGGAACTATATTGTTCTTTATACATTCCGAAAAATAATTGTTGTCCATTTGTAATTTCTTTATTTTTAACAAAACATGATCTAATTCAGTCAATTTGTCGTGATAAGTTTTAGGCATACCTGAAGTGAGGTTTGTTGTAAGTAAAAAAACACTGTCTCTGTTTAACCAGGAAGAAAAATGATTTCTCGATGTACCAGTTTCAGCTGTTCTAGATGGCCGTTCATCCGTGCCTGTATCCATTCGATCCAAAGGCATCACAGCTGAAGAAGAAGCCCTAACATCAGGTTCTCCAGTATTTGACCCGTTTATATCCACAAACGGGTTAGAATGAAGTGAGAGATTAGAACATTGCAATAGATTGCGTTGTTCTAACCGGTCAAGTCTATCAGTTAGTTTTTGAATTAGTTGAGTTAGGTTACCAAGCATGTTATCTGATCCAGTTTCGGACTCCGTCTCAGCCACATCCATGGAGTAAGATACCAAGACAATAAGAGCACGAACGAAACCAAAAACCAAATAAACGAGAAGAGCACAGACTGGCTGAAGAATAAATCACTTTACTTCGAATAAATAAATAAAATAGCACAAGCACAAGTTAATATCCAAACAGTAAGGTAAGCGCTTTCGTTTGGCAGTTGCCAAACTTTTTCAAACAACCAAAAACATCACTTCCTGTTGCTTAAATACTCCAATTTAGTGATGTAATAATTGCTAGAACTGCGGAGCCTTAAAGATACAGTATTTCCTAAAAAATGTAACAATAACAAGTAACCGTAACATTTATAAATAAACTGTTACAATCAATCAGCACGTGAAACATGATCGTTTCAACAAATACATTCAAGACATTCATAAACATAATAAAATAACCCGTTAAAAACTCTTGTGTGCATTTGATTACCTTTATGTGTAAAATAATGTTGTATAAGACTTTTTTGAAATGACATTAACTTACTTTAATAAATAACCTACAAAAACACTCGATGCCTAAACATTCTCCATAACACGCACATCTAAATCGGACCTGTTGTCAACAAATAAATAAATAAATAACGTCCGCGCTACATGGTTAGCTCTATTTTTTCCAATGACTTTAAAATAAGAATCCTTATAACAGTCTCAACCCAAGTAAAGATGGCAATTCCAAAATAATGTAACCAGTTGGTGCCAACCTTGTGAGTGAGCCAATAAGAATGTGAGTATATGTATGTATATATATAAAAAAACGTAAAACTAGATGTACCTAAAGGGGGTGTATTTTGAAAAAATATATATATATTTTCTTTATGTAAGTCAACTGAATGAACAACCAAATGAAGGTGTTGTAATTGAGTACTATGAATAATGTGTATTAATTAATGAACTAACGTAACAAGGTTCTGAAAGAAATTGCTGTTAATAAAATATACAATGAATAGTTTGGTTAATGTTGAAAACTAATTAATAACAATTTGCGATGTCTTCAATAAATAATAAAATTAATACCGTAAAATGTAATTATAAAAAGTAATAATAATATTTTTAATATAAATATATGTATAAAATATAAATATATAAATATATACATACATATATATATATATATATATATATATATATATATATATATATATATATATACATATATTTATATACAAATATATAAATATTAAAAACAATCTAAAAAATGAATTAATTTTTGTAATCTTTCAGGTACTAAAAATGTATTTGAATATATGAAAATATATGAAATGTGTGTATATATCCAAAAGGATAACCTGTAAATAATTATCTAGTAAGACTTTTTAATTTTAAAATACTAGCAATGGAAATGGTATTGTTCAATCCTGGCCAATTATAATGTTAAGTTTTATTTGCCATTGTAATTCTAGTTTTTCCAATAATGGTGGCCATGCGCCACCCCTGGCATCCAAATTTAGAACATCTAGAGCAACAAATTTAAAAGAATGGGATGCATAAGGGATAACATGTCTAGCTAGGGCATTCATTTCGTTACAGTCACGTATAGCTCTAATATGTTCTCCCATGCGATCCTTCAATTTCCTTTCCGTTTTACTTACGTAAAACGCTGTGCGTGTACAACATAAGGCACAATATACTATTTTTTCGCTAGTACAACAAACTTTTTCCTTTATCCGAACATTTGTACCATTAATTACTAGTTCAGTGGTTTCAAACACGTAACTACAATATTTACACCTGCCACATTTATACATTCTCCCTTGTTTTCTGTTGTATATGTTTTCCATACATTTTTTCAAATTAGTATCTTTTTTATATACTATTGATGGATTATAATTAAAATACTGGTGTAAAAATGGATCGGCTATTAGAAGTTGCCAATTTTTTATGAGTATCTTGTTAATTGAGCCACTGTCAGAACTGAAGGTAGTAGTGAAACTTCTAGTGAAATTTTTTAATTCACTAGTAGTTTGAATGTGAGAAACATTATACTTGGAATAAACTAAATCAGAAGTATTCGATTATGTATTAGTATCATCCATATTAACAAGCTATATGGAATCTGTAATTACATTGTTCATCTGATTCAATAGAGGTTTGAAATGTGAATTATCGCATTTAGTTATTATTTCTACCATAACATCATTTATCAATCTATTAGGATACCCTCTGTTTTTGAACATTCCACATACATTCAAACATTCAGATATAAAATCATCCCTGTTACTAATCATTCTTGCTGCTCTGATGAACTGGCCTTTTAGAACCGCTCTTTTTTGAACATAGGGATGGCAACTATCGAAATGCAAAAAACTATTGCTGTAAGTCTTTTTACGAAATATTTTTGATATATATCTCTTATTATTATAATCTTTTTCTAGTAAGACATCCAAATAAGCTATTGTGTTTTTATTAAATAAACCTGTACATTTTAAAAAGGATGTAGTTGAATTAATATAATTTAGAAATTCATCTATTCCTTCTTTATTCCCATTCCATAAAATAAATATATCATCTAAAAAAACGTAAGTAAATTCTGCAATGAGTAAAAAATGGAGAATTAAAAATGAATTTCTTTTCCCATGCACACATTACTATATTTGCGTAGAGGCCTCCACAAGGAGATCCCATAGCTACCCCTTCATTTTGTAAATAGATGTTATTATTGAAAAATATAAAATTGTTTTTTAAAATAATATCAATTAACTGGTCAAATAAATTAATACTATCTTGAATTAAACCCTTTTCCATCAAATATAAATTTACCCATTCCATTCCTAGTTGATGTGGGATAACGGAATATAAGTCTTTGACGTCAATCGTTAAAAAAATATCATTTTCATTATATGTTACAGTACCCATTGTAGACAAAAAGTTCCAAGAATCTTTTAATAAATAGTTTTCTGCTTGTATATATGATTTTAATTTGTTATCAATAAATTTTGCTATGGGATTGGTAATAGAACCCTGTGTGTCCACAATGCGTGTGAACGGAGGTATATTTATGTCTTTGTGAATTTTAGGGACTCCAAACATTTTAGGGACTCCAAACATAGTGGGAGTCCTTGGATCATTGACATTCATATAATTAAATTCGTCAATATTAATATCCCCTTCAATAAATAAGTCATGAAGTATCCCTCTAATGCATCTATAAGATCCATATACATATTTTTTCAACATACACCCCCTTTAGGTACATCTAGTTTTATATTTTTTATATATATACATACATATACTCACATTCTTATTGGCTCACTCACAAGGTTGGCACCAACTGGTTACATTATTTTGGAATTGCCATCTTTACTTGGGTTGAGACTGTTATAAGGATTCTTATTTTAAAGTCATTGTAAAAAATAGAGCTAACCATGTAGCGTGAATGTTATTTATTTATTTATTTGTTGACAACAGGTCCGATTTAGATGTGCGTGTTATGGAGAATGTTTAGGCATTGAGTGTTTTTGTAGGTTATTTATTAAAGTTAGTTAATGTCATTTCAAAAAAGTCTTATACAACATTATTTTACACATAAAGGTAATCAAATGCACACAAGAGTTTTTAACAGGTTATTTTATTATGTTTATGAATGTCTTGAATGTATTTTTTGAAACGATCATGTTTCACGTGCTGATTGATTGTAACAGTTTATTTATAAATGTTACGGTTACTTGTTATTGCTACATTTTTTAGGAAATACTGTATCTTTAAGGTTCCGCAGTTCTAGCAATTATTACATCACTAAATTGGAGTATTTAAGCAACAGGAAGTGATGTTTTTGGTTGTTTGAAAAAGTTTGGCAACTGCCAAATGAAAGCGCTTACCTTACTGTTTGGATATTAACTTGTGCTTGTGCTATTTTATTTATTTATTCGAAGTAAAGTGATTTATTCTTCAGCCAGTCTGTGCTCTTCTCGTTTATTTGGTTTTTGGTTTCGTTTGTGCTCTTATTGTCTTGCTATCTTACTCCATGGATGTGGCTGAGACGGAGTCCGAAACTGGATCAGATAACATGCTTGGTAACCTAAAGCAACTAATTCAAAAACTAACTGATAGACTTGACCGGTTAGAACAATGCAATCTGTCACAATGTTCTAATCTCTCACTTCATTCTAACCCGTTTGTAGATATAAACGGGTCAAATACTGGGGAACCTGATGTTAGGGCTTCTACTTCAGCTGTGATGCCTTGGGATCGAACGGATACAGGCACGGATGAACGGCCATCTAAAACAGCTGTAACTGGTACATCGAGAAATGATTTTTCTTCCTGGTTAAACAGAGACAGTGTTTTTTAACCTACAACAAACCTCACTTCAGGTATGCCTAAAACTTATCATGACAAATTGACTGAATTAGATCATGTTTTGTTAAAAATAAAGAAATTACAAATGGACAACAATTATTTTTCGGAATGTATAAAGAACAATATAGTTCCAAAGGGTTTACGTGTATGGCAATTCCCTACTAGTCTCACAGCTAATTCAACCTTGCATACTGACTCAATTAAACTTTTTGACAAGTTTGGTATAGATTATATGAATTTAGTCATCTGCGACAATAAGAAGACAATTGATTCTTTATCCAAGAAAGCTAATGCACTTGACTCAGCAGTAAAAAATTACTTGGCTTTTTCTAACAATGATTTTGACTATCAACGTATTTTTAAATCTATTGATGAAAAGATGAAGTTGATTAAAGACAGGAAGCGTAAAAAACTAGAGAGAGACATTAATGCCTATGGACAGGGCATTGCTTACCCCCCACCCCCCATATCTCAACAATGGGATTTTAAAACTATATCCCATGACGTCAGAAATGAGACAAATAATAATTATAACACGAGTATTGAACACGTTGAAATTGAAGAAAATGATTTTTAGAAGCAGATTATTTTCCTCCCCTTCGGAGGTCGGAACGGTTACAACAATGTCAGCAAGCAGCGCAGCAACAAAATCAAAGGAGAAATTGGGGGTCACAGAATCAATTTTACACTCGGGGGACTTTCTTGAGGGGAAGGAACAATTACAACAGAGGCCATTGGAGAGGCAACTAGTGTATGTAACATCTGCACCTAGTTGCCCTGTCATTTATACAAACAATACCAAAGATTTTACTGTATATAATTATTCTGATTATGTTTTTGACAATTGCATTTGTGACTTGTTTTCACGTGGACAAACATTCATTCCCAACAAAAATATGAGTATTGTGCATTCAATAATTGATCTTAAAGTTTTTGTTCGTAAATTGAATTTAAGCTTGTTGTTTTAAAATACAGAACAGGTAATTAAACCATTCTATATTTCCAGTTCATAAAATCCTCCATTGCATCCAACTTTGGAAATTTTTGAGAAATTGTGTGAACTGGATTTTCGTGCACTTCAATCTTCAGGAACTAAAAACAAGAAATACAACTTAACTAAAGAGGAGAATGATATGTTAAAGACACTAATGGAAACAAAAAGTGTTAGACTTATAAAACCGGACTAAGGTGGGGGTATGACTATATTCAACACTCAAGACTATAATATCAAAATAGAAGCTATTCTAAATAATAATACATATAAAAGGAGCTCCAGTAATGAATTAAATGGAGCTTATAGATGCATTAGAGGGATACTTCATGACTTATTTATTGAAGGGGATATTAATATTGACGAATTTAATTATATGAATGTCAGTGATCCAAGGACTCCCACTATGTTTGGAGTCCCTAAAATTCACAAAGACATAAATATACCTCCGTTCAGACCCATTGTGGATGCACAGGGTTCTATTACCAATCCCATAGCAAAATTTATTGATAACAAATTAAAATCATATATACAAGCAGAAAACTATTTATTAAAAGATTCTTGGAACTTTTGTCTACAATGGGTACTGTAACATATAATGAAAATGATATTTTTTTAATGATTGACATCAAAGACTTATATTCCGTTATCCCACATCAACTAGGAATGGAATGGGTAAATTTATATTTGATGGAAAAGGGTTTAATTCAAGATAGTATTAATTTATTTGACCAGTTAATTGATATTATTTTAAAAAACAATTTTATATTTTTCAATAATAACATCTATTTACAAAATGAAGGGGTAGCTATGGGATCTCCTTGTGGAGGCCTCTACGCAAATATAGTAATGTGTGTATGGGAAAAGAAATTCATTTTTAATTCTCCATTTTTTACTCATTGCAGAATTTACTTATGTTTTTTAGATGATATATTTATTTTATGGAACGGGAATAAAGAAGGAATAGATGAATTTCTAAATTATATTAATTCAACTACATCCTTTTTAAAATTTACAGGTTTATTTAATAAAAACACAATAGCTTATTTGGATATCTTACTAGAAAAAGATTATAATAATAATAAGAGATATATATCAAAAATATTTCGTAAAAAGACTTACAGCAATAGTTTTTTGCATTTCGATAGTTGCCATACCTATGCTCAAAAAAGAGCGGTTCTAAAAGGCCAGTTCGTCAGAGCAGCAAGAATGATTAGTAACAGGGATGATTTTATATCTGAATGTTTGAATGTATGTGGAATGTTCAAAAACAGAGGGTAACCTAATAGATTGATAAATGATGTTATGGTAGAAATAATAACTAAATGCGATAATTCACATTTCAAACCTCTATTGAATCAGATGAACAATGTAATTACAGATTCCATAGAGGTTGTTAATATGGATGATACTAATACACAATCGAATACTTCTGATTTAGTTTACTCCAAGTATAATGTTTCTCACATTCAAACTACTAGTGAATTAAAACATTTCACTAGAAGTTTCACTACTACCTTCAATTCTGACAGTGGCTCGATTAACAAGATACTCATAAAAAATTGGCAACTTCTAATAGCCGATCCATTTTTACACCAGTATTTTAATTATAATCCATCAATAGTATATAAAAAGGTACTAATTTGAAAAAATGTATGGAAAACATATACAACAGAAAACAAGGGAGAATGTATAAATGTGGCAGGTGTAAATATTGTAGTTATGTGTTTGAAACCACTGAACTAGTAATTAATGGTACAAATGTTTGGATAAAGGAAAAAGTTTGTTGTACTAGCAAAAAAATA
The DNA here is from genome assembly GCF_019279795.1 of Protopterus annectens. NCBI lineage: Eukaryota > Metazoa > Chordata > Ceratodontiformes > Protopteridae > Protopterus > Protopterus annectens. Next base: position 1,055,121,050 of record NC_056733.1, read on the forward strand.
GTATATTGTGCCTTATGTTGTACATGCACAGCGTTTTACATAGGTAAAATGGAAAGGAAATTGAAGGATAGCATGGGAGAACATATTAGAGCTATACGTGACCATAACAAAATGAATGCCCTAACTAGACATGTTATCACTTATGCATCCCATTCTTTTAAATTTGTTGCTCTAGATGTTCTAAATTTGGATGCCAGGGGTGGCGCATGGCCACCATTATTGGAAAAACTAGAATTACAATGGCAAATAAAACTTAACGCACATAACTGGCCAGGATTGAACAATACCATTTCCATTGCTAGTATTTTAAAATTAAAAAGTCTTACTAGATAATTATTTGCAGGTTATCCTTTTGGATATATACACACATTTCATATATTTTCATATATTCAAATACATTTTTAGTACCTGAAAGATTACAAAAAATAATTCATTTTTTTAGATTGTTTTTAATATTTATATATTTGTACATATATATATATATATATATATATATATATATATATATATATATATATATATATTTATATTTATATATTTATATTTTATACATATATTTATATTAAAAATATTATTATTACTTTTTATAATTACATTTTACGGTATTAATTTATTATTTATTGAAGACATCACAAATTGTTATTAATTAGTTTTCAACATTAACAAAACTATTCATTGTATATTTTATTAACAGCAATTTCTTTCAGAACCTTGTTACGTTAGTTCATTAATTAATAACACACATTATTCATAGTACTCAATTACAACACCTTCGTTTGGTTGTTCATTCAGTTGACTTACATAAAGAAAATATATATATATTTTTTCAACATACACCCCCTTTAGGTACATCTAGTTTTACGTTTTTTATATATATACATACATATACTCACATTCTTATTGGCTCACTCACAAGGTTGGCACCAACTGGTTACATTATTTTGGAATTGCCATCTTTACTTGGGTTGACACTGTTATAAGGATTCTTATTTTAAAGTCATTGTAAAAAATAGAGCTAACCATGTAGCGCGGACGTTATTTATTTATTTATTTGTTGACAACAGGTCCGATTTAGATGTGTGTGTTATGGAGAATGTTTAGGCATCAAGTGTTTTTGTAGGTTATTTATTAAAGTAAGTTAATGTCATTTTAAAAAAAAGTCTTATACAACATTATTTTACACATAAAGGTAATCAAATGCACACAAGAGTTTTTAATGGGTTATTTTATTATGTTTATGAATGTCTTGAATGTATTTGTTGAAATGATCATGTTTCACGTGCTGATTGATTGTAACAGTTTATTTATAAATGTTACGGTTACTTGTTATTGCTACATTTTTTAGGAAATACTGTATCTTTAAGGTTCCGCAGTTCTAGCAATTATTACATCACTAAATTGGAGTATTTAAGCAACAGGAAGTGATGTTTTTTTGGTTGTTTGAAAAAGTTTGGCAACTGCCAAACGAAAGCGCTTACTTTACTGTTTGGATATTAACTTGTGCTTGTGCTATTTTATTTATTTATTTGAAGTAAAGTGATTTATTCTTCAGCCAGTCTGTTCTCTTCTCGTTTATAGGGAATAGGTAGACAACAAATAGCACATGCAACTGAGATGTGAACTGTAGTACTTTTGCAGACACAGCCATGGTTTGAATGCTGGCAGTGGGAGTAGTCTGCATACAGAATCATACCCCGTAACTGTACAGATATGTCCAGAATGTCCAGTAAAGTGGCCCATATCTGGTGCCTGTCTCCCTGGGAAGTTTGTGGGATGATCCCAGATGTTTAGCCAGAAACAGGGAATACAAGTGATTGTCAAACAACTATGAGAACAAACCTCTCACTGTAGCAACTCCTGAAACTGTTAGGAGAGTAAGAATCCAAGTATGTCCTATCTAAACCCCCATGTTGTCAAGCTGTGACTAGAGTGTGTATAGTAACAGAGGGAGATGTATGTGCATAATACTAATGTATAATCTGGTACTTTGTGTGGCAACAATCAGGCAGTGCTAGCAATCATTGTTCCCACAGGTACATCGGATACAAACACTGTGCTGAGAAATAAAAACCTTTATACCCTGTACTGGTACTGCTTACTCTGGTACTGTAGAGAATAGTGAGTGGTGCAATTTCTCTGAATAATAAAGTATCATTGATCACCATCACCCACACTGTGCTATGTAATATAACTGTAGGAAAGCATGTATATGTGTGTGTCAAGTCAATAAAGGTTGAAGAGAGCAATAGTCTAGATATGTCCCGGTACACCTGCATGTGGTCAAGATATGGCCAGAGTCTGTGCAGAAAGAGTTGGATAGCTATGTGCACAACATCAACCTGGAATCTGGAAGTATGTGTAGAAACAGTTAATTAATGTTAACAAACATTTCCTCCACAGGTATACCAGATAAGAGGTATATACTGCAGGTAAAACCAGTTCATGTAGAACAATGATGACAGCCATATCACTGTCCAGACTAAGACTATAGGGTAATGTAGTAATACTTGCAAGGTACAGATAACAGCACTGACTAGGAAAGTAATGTGGACTACAGGAATATACTAGTTGTTAATTGACATCTTTCTCCCCCGCACCATACCTCCAACAATAAACTACATACCCACCCCAACCGGCATGCAATGTCTCCAATGTTCTGATTATGTCCTATTGGTTAATAATAATTTTATATTTTTTTCCATGCATTTGCTATATTGAATTATTCCAACATTGGTGGTATGGTGCCATCAATATACCTGCATGCTGTTGTTATTACCACTGTGGTCCCATATATGCATGTGTTCTGTTTGCTATGCAACTGTTCCATATCTGGTGTCTGGGTTAATGGGAATATCTATGCATGATGTTATACCTAACCCTGGAATTTGTTGACTATTACTAACCCACATATGATGATAAAATCTAAACACTATAGCACGTTTGGGAAGGCCGGTCCCAGCGGACCCACCTGTCCCCACATCAGCTGGCTGTGGCACCGGGCACCAGCATATCTGGGGCCCAACCCAGGACATCCTCATCTGTTGGTCCTGCACCACCTCGGGTAGAACCGCCTCAGGGGATAGGGCTCACCCCCCCTGGGAGCGGGCATGGACAGGTACCTGTCACCCGTCGCCAGGTCTGGGTTGTAGTGCATAGAGAACTCAACCAGCAGCTTGTTGATCTTCTACGTCAGCTCGAGGGCCATGTGTCATGACTATCAGTAAGGCTCTGCGACTCAGCCGCAGCACAGCCACCATCGGGGCTGTGAAGGTGCAGTGCTGACTGCCCATGGGTGGGGACCTCAGTCCCACTGTTTCCACTAGGGGGCTCATGGGATTCTGATTTCCCAACACCCCTCCTCATCAAGGTGTTTACCCCCCACGTGTCATATACCACCCCTGTATGCATCTTGCTTGTCTTGTCTGTTAACCTACCCAACCTACCTCCCGAAATATACCACTCTCACCTGAAAAAAAAAAGAGCAATCTGTTCCCAGAAAAAAATCACGCTCCATACATACCTGTCCATTTCGTACATGTAATCAGGTCTAATTGGCATCACAACATATTATTGTTGTCCTCACCCCTGTCTCAGGGGTTTGAGTGTCCAAATCTACCTGCGAATTCAGTGTATATGCACAACTGTTGCTAAAATTGGCCCCCCCCTTTTACACCAGTAATGTCCTTTTACCCCTTCAGC